>NW_024090365.1:0-41795 GCF_014356525.2 Nilaparvata lugens
TCTAGTCAAGAAAATGAAGAAAATTCGAGAGGTGAAATCTCAACTGGCAGTTCACTTCTGTGAGGAGCCTGCTGCTTTCCAGCTGAATGACTGCTATCAGCTGTTTGCTGACTTCTTCACCAAAGTCAACAAAGTTATGCAAGTAAGTATTACAATAATAATATTATCATTGTTTTGTAAAATATCTGGACACCAAGCTTCGCTTCGGAGTACAAAAGCATAAAAGCATAGTTTATATTTTTTTATTGATAAACAGAACACAATTTTCTAAAATGATTGGAGAAGGACTAATATGCCCAAAACTGTTTCTTCCCCTAATTTTGATTCTCACAATATAAATAGTCCAGAAAGTAGGTTACACTTACACTTACACTTACATAAACTTGAATTCAGGTCCAATTTTTAGTCCAGACATTTGAAAACAGAAAAGTCCCAATTTAGATTGTTTACAAACCAAATTGAATAACAAAATAACACTCACTAATCACTTAAAACTGTAAAATAATGATTAACTTTGAAAATTCTGATATACTTCAATTTAGAATGATATACCATTTATTATGTCATGTCAAATCAGATATTTTGAAAAGTTGATTAAAATTCCAAATAATATTTCTCGTGAGATAAGCTGATTGATTAAGAGCCCCCCAGCAGCAGAGTACATCTGCTAAAAAAAATTTTAGGGTTGAAGGATTAAAAGAAAAATGATTTTTTTTGATAAATTTGGAAACATTGCGAAAATATGTATTATTTTTGATCAATTATGAATAATTATTTTAGCTTTCAAACCCTTATTCCCGGTTTCACCAACCTCGATCAAATATAGCCTAGCCATGGTCAATTAGACCATGGTCAAAATTTGATCACACGTTCAAACATACAACTGTTCCACCAACCACGGGATTGATCAAAACTCCATCGGTCAAATTTGAACATGGTCAACTCTTGTAGCTGTACATTACTGAAGTTGACCAACATGTTTGCTGGCTTGCTATTGGCTACATCTGATTTTTATGGATAGAAATTACTGAGATATTGCAATTTTTCAAATGCTAATGAATTAATAATTATTATTAAACGAAAATCCAAATTAAATTCTGTAATATAGTAACACTCCATGATACTCAATATCAGTTTCGCTGCTCATATTCAGAGGGTAATTTGCGCTGAATGCTCTTTTTACTTTACCGTCAGGCCGTCAAAAATTCAGATTACTGTACTTTTTTCTGTACTGATTTATATTCATTATTTCGGGGCAGGCCCCCCCTGGGCCCCCTTCTTATATACGCCCCTGGCACAGACGTTTTGTATAGTCACACATTTACATTAATTTATAATATTATTTCAAATTTGAATTGAATACTTTCGTACAAAGAATTTACAAATCACCATCATTTTTGACAATTTTTTTCATGAACAAAAGAACATTCCAATTCTAATGAGATACATTGAAGCAGCAAGGTTGATCTAAGGATTGAATAATATAGGCATACTGTGTAATAAAAGAGTAAAGCAAATCTTTTTCAAAATCTTGAAAAAACCTGATAAATAGCTTACTTCAATTAAATTCAATCGCACTAAAAACTTTGAAATTTTTCATTGTGTCAAAAACATATGGTAACCTACAAACAAGCAAGGGAATTGATCGAACCAGTCCTTTGACCAAGGTTGGTGAAAAGAGGCATTAATTTCGTTCAGCGAGTTTTCCTAGGGATGAGACCTAGTGCAATCAAATTTTTATTCGATTAATTTTATAATCATAAATCTACTATATTGCAAATTTAATTAAAATCGTTAGAGTCGTTTTCGAGATTCATTGGACATATACATACCCATATAACCATATATAATTATATATATTAATACAGAAATTGCTCGCTTAGTATTATAGTATATTCGGAAGAATGATGAAAGAATATTAGGGTATATGAATAATTCAGATCGTTTTGTTTCATGGTTTTTTATATCTAACCAGAAAAAGGTATTATTGTTGTTTCCATTTTATTACTACTTTTCAGTTTATCACAGTTCACGATAATTTTAAATAACAATGTATAGTTCATCTGTTATAGATTATGAAGAATTTTTAAGTTTAAAGCTTTTTGCCAATTATTAATATTCAGACTCCTTTTTCAAAAATTCTCAATTTATCCATGGAGTTTCAATGATTATTGGAATATATATCATGTAGGTTTCAAATGAATAGCAAGCATCATTAGGGTAACTTTCCATACATTTCTTAAGTCTTTCTATCTCTTGTTTGCTTGATTTTGATCTCCAAATTGTCGAAATAAAGCAAATTGCTAAAGATATTGTTTTTCTCTCTCAAGGAAAACGATCAGATGAAGAAAACGGAAGAAAAGGCTGCAAAATCGACAGCTGAGAAGTCAACGAAAAACGAGGTAGTAAAAGTGAAGAAGAGGCAAATTTTTGACAAAAAAGTCGAACAGCTCATCAACGAAGCGAAAAATGGGGCGTACTAGATGGAGTAACTACTGGATCTAGGTGCTAGGTGAAGATGCATTAACGGTTAACACACTAGTCTTAAGAAGTCATCAAGTTAGCTCAGTTAAATGACAATAGACAATGGATTGTCTTGCTCTGATGTCTTGTTAGTGATTGAATTTTTAATGTCTAGTCTGAAGTTCCATATATTATTATAGTTGTAAGATATTAACATCGATTAATTGTTTCTAATTTGATTCAACTCACTAGTCTTTCATAAAATATTCACGAAGTTATTCAGCCTAAGTGTATTCAAACATGACGATAGACAATAATTCATTGTCTTATTCTAATTATGTATCAGTAAATACCTATGTATCTATTGTTTAAAATTTTTCATAGTTGATTTCATAATAGTTGTTGAGTTCAAACACAATTATTATTAATCTTTGAGTTCTCAAAAACGACAATGGACAATAACTGATTGTCTGGTTATGATTTCGAGTGTATATTATATTACCTGTTTTATTTGTACGGTAGTAAAGATAGAGGTATAGTATTATATTATTACTTTGTTTAGTATTATATTATTAATTATTATTACTTTGGATAGAGTTGCCTCTGACTCTGATATTAGGTCGTTTTCTGTATTTTTCAAGAATGTTATTTTTAAATCGACAATGCTTTTAAGGACAAGATGTAAGTTGTCCAGTATTTTCTTCGTATGTAAGTAACTTTTGAGACTTGAAGGCTTTTAGAGATATTTTATATTATGTAACTTTAAACTATTTTCTTTTTTGCACATCTCTAATTATTTGTATAGAAATGATTGACATTTTATTTTTGATCTAGAATAATGTTGAAAAATTAATTATTAGCATTGATCTCATCTCTTTAGTCTGAAAAAATCTATGTAAGTCTACGTCTGAAAAAGTTCCAAAGTAACTGATTGGTCTGAAAACGTTTTAAAGTAACTCACAAGTCTGATAGCGAAGCTTGCTTAATTAATGGATAGAACGTATGGAATTAGTTTATAGTTTTTTATTGTAGAATAGAAGTGACTTTGATATTAGTGTAGTCAATTTTATCCAATATATTGAAAATTATAACTATATTATTAGAATTATTATTTAAATTGATTTCTATTAACATTGGAAGAATAGTAACTTGAGCAGTGATGCAAACAACGCTTTACAACAATATCCTATAATGTGAATGCTTCAAGATATAATGTTTGGTAAACACAAGAAAATATTTTCATTTTTTTTTTTATTCAGGATATTACTCCATTTGGAACTGTTCAAAATGCAAAATTAAAAATTGATACTTTTATGACATTTTTATTCTGTGATAACGGATCTCAGGGAATAGGTAGTTCAATTTTGAATAGAATAATATTTTTAAATCAAACTTAGGATAAATACAGACTGATATTTCTAAAACATAAGTTAGGGAGTCATTAACAATAAACAAAATATGTTATAGAAGATTCTAGTAATAAATGTTATAGGTGGTACTATAATTTATGTTAGGTAGTAATTAATAATAAATGCAATATTTTAATGATTGGTTCTAATAATGGAATAAATAATCGTGCAACGGAAGGCTTTGAAAATAGGATAGAGTAATTCCAATACTCTTTCGAAGATTAAGTTTAAGTTTAACTACTTCTTGACACTGCTTTTCTTCTCCCTTTCTCTGTTATCCGTCTCCTCTTTGAAGCTGTTTCTATTCTCTTCTGACATTCGAACCTGTACCTCTTGTAACCGGTGCGTTCCTTCTCTCTTTCTTCTTCTCTTGTATCCGTTTCCTCTTTGAAGCATCTTCCTAATTTTTCCTGACATTAGAATAACTACTCCTTGACGCTGTTTTTCTCTCCCCTTTCTCTATTATCCGTCTCCTCTTTGAATCTGCTTCTTCATTTAGACAGGGGGGTTCTCCTTGTCACCGGTGGTTCTTTTCTTCTTTCTTCTTCCTTCTCTCTTATCCGTCTCCTCTTTGAAGCTACTTCCTAATTTGTTCTGACATTAGAGGCGCTGCTTGTCACCGCCGATACATTGTCTTTGAAGGTTCCAAGACCTTTTTTGATATTTCCTAGGCCTCCAAGTTATCAGTAATCTAGGCAATAAAACTAGTTCCATTAAACCTGAATAGCTTTAAGTAATCTATATTGATGAATTGAACTTATTTGAGTTATAGGGCCCTTCACAGTGTACCTAATTATCTAAATAGGTACATAATATTAATTACTCCATAACACAGTGATAATAAAAATGAATTATTTATTTTATATAATAACGTTAATGATATTGGAATAAAAGTAAAGTGAAGCCAAAATATATTATAATAATAAGTGATGGTTGTAATGCTAATAAGTAATTTGAGAAAGTTTTGATCTTCAAAATGTGTGATAAGTGAATACCGGTGCTCATAAAAGATTTGTGATTCTTACTGATAAGTGATCAATGTATTACATCGTTATAGTCTTCCAATTATGTGATAAGTAAATACCAGTGTTTATGTAATGTCTGTCAATGTTCCGCTACTATGTAGACATCATGTCGTCATCATGTCTGTCTGTCTGCGCGCTGTGTCTTTTGTGCGTCTGCGCTGACCAGTGACGTCTCAGTCGCGGTTCTTTGCCACTCTCTAGTCAGCTGGTTTTCTATACTTCTATTCGTACCTTTTTCGTCGGATTTTTTGCCGTTGCAATTTTAATATTTGTGCTATTCAATTTTTTAGAATTTATTCTTGTCTTTTGGCATCTTATCTTTTAGATATTTGTTACTTTTCCACCATTCGTTTGCGAGCGCTTTGCCTACGTTTCTAACACATCCGGCAGCTTGCCTTTTTCATTGTAGCTTGCAGGCTTGCAGCGTCTCCTTGTCTTTTCAATGGTGGATAGTCGATGGTGCATTTACGCCTTCGGTCTAAACCTTTCATCTGAATTCATCAGACTTACAAAACCTTTTTAAAGTGTGAATTATTCTTCAAATTAATTCGTTTGTTCCATTCTTCAGTGTGATTCAATTATTCATCGAGTTCTTCACTCAATTACTCTGGTAAAATTGGATAAACTTTGTCTAAAATTGCAACCGCGTGTGAGCGTTTCATCGCTATTCATTTGATTTACAGAACCTTTTTAAAGTATGAATTATTCTTCAGATTAATTCGTTTGTTCTATTCTTCAGTGTGATTCAATTATTCATCGAGTTCTTCACTCAGTTACTCTGTTAAAATTGGATAAACTTTGTCTAAATTTACAACCTCATGTAAGCTTCAGTTGCCATTTTTCTACAATTGGCTTCACCTCGTGAACCACAAACTTTCAAGTGCATCATCTCTACTGTTTGGAAATCAATCCAAAAATTCCACAATTTGAAGATCGGATTATTCGTTTGGAATTCTACTCGCTCCAGCCTACTTTTCCATTGGGGGATTCGCCTGCTGTAATGGACGTTTCCATGCTTGTCATCGCATGGCCTAATCACTTCATTGCTTGCTGATGTCCTGTTCCTGTTGGTATTGCGGAGGAGTCATTGCCTGTCTGCCTGGCCGCATCTCCTCTTCAAAATTTTATTCAGGTTATGTAAATCGTTCTTTTCAATTTTCATTTACGTATGCATCATTATTGTTTTATTAATGTCTATCTTGACATTCAACTCACTGAGGCCACTGACGCCTAATTATTATATTATTAATGTCTATCTTGACATTCTTTCACTGAGGCTACCGACGCCTACCTATTGTTTAGTTAATGTCTAGCTTGACATTCATTTCACTGAGGCCATCGACGCCTATTTATTTATTGGATTTGACAGCTACCCTTGGCTTTACAAGTGATTCATTGGAGGCCACTGTCGCCTATTATTAATGTCTATCTTGACATTCTTTCACTGAGGCTACCGACGCCTACCTATTGTTTAGTTAATGTCTAGCTTGACATTCATTTCACTGAGGCCATCGACGCCTATTTATTTATTGGATTTGACAGCTACCCTTGGCTTTACAAGTGATTCATTGAAGGCCACTGTCGCCTATTACTCGTTCTAATTGATGTCTGTCTTGACATTCAATTCATTGAAGGCCCATGTCGCCTATATTCAACCCGGACTGTCCTCATTTGTATTTATTAGCTACCCTTAGCTCTTAAGTGATATTTTTAAGGCCAGTAACGCCTATTAATTGTTAGGTCGAAATCTATTTTGACATTCAAATCACTGAAGGCCTATGCCGCATATATTTTTATGTATGTTATTTGCTGAGCATTTTTTACAGCTTATTGTCATTTTTTAATCATTATTATTGTACCTTAGTAATAACTTTCATTATTGCACTCAAATTATATTCATTTCAGGTATCATTATTAATACCTTTGCATTTATTGCAATATCATTAATACCAATATCATTAATAATTTAATATCATTAATGCCTTTGCATTTATTGTAATACTTCAATGGTCATTAATGTCATTGACCTAATTTCTTTTAAATGTTGTAGTTCTCTACATTATTTCACATGTTGTAATTTTCCCAAGATTTGACTCATTGTTTTTGTATGTGGCCATCTGCCTATTATTATTTAAGGATTCAAAGACTTAACCTACTTACAATTGCCTTTGTATGTGGCCATCTGCCTATTATTAATTTATTGATCTCAAAATATTTGATTCAATTGTTTGTATGTGGCCACCTGCCTATCATTATTTTATTGATCCCAAGATACTTGATACAATTGTTTTTGTATGTGGCCATCTGCCTACTATTATCATCTTATTATTATTAAGCATTCACACACTTGTTTCAAATTTTCAGTACTGGCTGCAACTCAAAGCACGCTGCGACGTGTATGCACCAGCTATCAACTATCTTGTACCCTGAGAGACTGAACCGCACTGAACTGGTCACAGACGGCTATTGCGCATTGAGAAAACAACACACGGCAAACTACACCGCCTTGCGAGCTCGCTACTTGACTCGCCGCACAGCAAGCTTGATACAACTTGCCTCAAACGCACAGGCGTGCCTCTCTGCGTACTGGACCAGCGCCCAAGGTTGCTTATTGGCGCAGCAATCGCATTGCTACAGTGCACTTTGTGTCATTCACTCAGGTTTTTCTGTTAATTTTTAAGCATGTCTGATCATGAGGAAGATTCACTTCCTGAGCCTTCTGCTCTTTTCAATGCAAGAGACAATTTACACCAGGAAATAGATTGGTTCATAACCAGCTATAACGATTATGTTGTGGACACTGAAGCCACTTATTATCAATTATTGACTGTAAAAAACGAACTAGGTTCACTTAGAATTAAGTATGATAAGATACATCAACAATTATTGAATTCAGAGTTGCAAGCACAGGACACTTCAACTCATTTTGAGATACTCAATAAGTTTATCTCCATTACCTCTAAGGCAAACGCTGCATTAACTGCTTTTGAAAGCAGACAACGCAACAATGAGGCCACTGCTGGTGCTTCCCAGCGGCCAACATCTCAAAACGCACCTTTGGCAAATTTTCAGTTGCCTCAGATACCGCTTCCACGCTTCAATGGGGAGCTTTCAAAATGGCAAGCATTCTCAAGTGCTTTTACTAATATTATTGGTAATCAAGATAACATTAATGATTCATTGAAATTTTTCTATCTTCGTCAATCACTCAGTGGTGAAGCTCTTGCTAGAGTGGAACACATTGAAGCTGACGAAAATGGTTTTCAGCTTGCATGGAACCTCTTAAGGGAGAGGTATGACAACAAGAGATTAATTGCTGCCAGGCACGTCACGGCAATTGAATCTCCGCCTACCATAAAGCGTAACTGTCCGCAATCATTACGGGCATTCATTGACTTTTGCAAGTCCCACATTACCGCGCTCGAAGCGCTTCAACTTGGAGTCCAAATCAAGGACTTGTTGTATATGCACAAAATGTTGTTGCAGTTGGATACTGCTACTGTTCGAGAATGGGAAAAGAGTGTTGGTATACACGACATTCCCACCATTGATAAATTTTGGAATTTTTTGGAATCACAATGCAAAATCATGGAAGCTGTTGCTTCAAGCTCAGCTAACCATCATCAAGGAAATGTACAGCAAAGTACATCCAACTCGGTTGGTGCTCATAGCAAGCCGAAGTTCAATCAAAGTCAATCAAATGTTCAAGCTAGGATGCAGGTTACTACCTCTTCTATGTCACCTTGTAGTTTTTGTAATTCTGTTGGTCATTTTCCAAATCGTTGTAATGAATTATTGAAGTTACAGGTTACTGATCGTTGGAATGCTGTCCGTGACAAAAGGTTATGTTATAATTGCCTCAAGCCTTTCACACCCGATCATGTTTGTTCGGACAAATCGTGTACACTTTGTGGCAAGAGTCACCACACTGTTCTTCACAGGTCGTATCCTCAATCACGGGACACTCAGCCTACTTCTAAGGATAAGGTAACTTCAAATGTTATTCATTCTCAATCTTTTGCTCCCTCCAAGGGTAAGAATGCTGTTTTGAATTCCGTCATGGTTCAGAATGCGGAAACAACTAAGCAAGCTGTTTCTCATGCAGAACAGCCTCAGAAGAACTCTCATGTCACAATGAGCTCCACTTCGTCACTGTGTTTGCAACAGCAATCAACTGTCGCCTTGTTACCTACTGCTGAAGTTTTGGTTCAAACTTCTAGTGGGGAATTTATTAAAGCAACCGCGCTTTTAGACTCTTGCTCTGATTGTAATTTGATGTCAACTAGGTTGGCTGAAAAATTGTCACTTGTTACTTTGTATTCTGACACTTTGATTCATAGTGTAGGTGAGAATAAGACCAAATCATCTATTTCTCATTCAGTTTGCTTGTCTTCATCTGATCGTTCGTGGTCGGTTGAAGAAAATTGTATTGTAGTTGATAGCATATCATCTAATGTTCCTAGTGTGAACATTGATCTTTCCAAAATTTCAATTCCTGTTGAACTCAAATTAGCGGATCCATTGTTTGATCAGCCTAAGCCTGTAGATCTGTTACTTGGTGCTGGCATATTTGCATCTGTTCTTCAGCCTGGTAAATTGTATCTAGCTCAAAACGCTCCCATCCTTCAGAAAACCAGTCTAGGTTGGGTCATATTTGGTTCTTGTAAAACCATTCGTCCTATTGCAGCACCTCGTTCGTGCCTCCCTGCTTCGCCTGTGGCCACTCCCCGTAAGGTCATATCGAATTTTCTAACTTCAAATGATGTCTCGCATCAGCTAGAGAAATTTTGGAAGCTGGAAGAAATCTCTCCTCTACTTCCTCCCTCACCTGAGGTTTTGAAACTTGAGAAGCACTACACAACCACTACCACGCGTCTTGAAGACGGACGGTTTATGGTCACTCTTCCCAAAAAGGATAATTTCCACTCATTGGGTCATTCCCGATTTCAAGCATTGAACCGATTTCATTCATTAGAAAAACGGTTATCATCAAATGTTGAGTTAAAAACTCAATACACAGCTTTCATGGAAGAATACCAACAGTTGAATCACATGTCACCAGTGCCTCCAGCACCGGATAATGAAAAATGCTACTTCATTCCTCATCACCCGGTTTTTAAACCTGATTCGACCACTACAAAATTACGTGTAGTATTTGACGCTTCTGCTAAGTCTACCACTGGAACATCGCTTAATGAAGTATTGTATGTTGGTCATACAGTTCAGCCTGAACTGTTCGATATAGTTCTGCGCTTTCGCACATATCAAATAGCCTTCATTGCGGACATTACTAAAATGTACCGTCAAATCTTAGTCCATCCCTCTGACCGCAACCTTCAGAGAATATTTTGGAGATCTGATGCTACTCTACCCATTCAAGAATTCACCTTGAATACTGTAAGTTACGGCACTTCGCCGGCAGCTTTCTTAGCTACTCGTACGCTTCATCATTTGGCCGATCTTGATACGGCACCCAACTCTGCTGTAGCTAATGTCATTAAAAATCACTTTTACGTTGATGACCTTATTTCTGGTTCTTCTTCGGTTTCAGAAGCTAAGCATTTAGTTCAACAATTGATCAGCACATTGGCTCAGGGTGGTTTCGAGCTTAGGAAATGGTTGTCCAACTCGCCTGAAGTTCTCGCTACTATTCCTTCTGATCTGCTTGAAGCAAACACTTCCAAACCGTTGTCTAATTTCAATGATAGTGTGGTCAAGGCACTAGGCCTCATTTGGAACTCCACTCTAGACGTCTTGACTATTTCCTCTAATGTTGCTGATGTATTGCATAAAACATCTTTCACTAAAAGAGAGCTTCTCTCTTGCATTTCAAGCATATTCGATCCATTAGGTTTGATTTCTCCTGTGGTCATTTTACCCAAAACACTTTTTCAAAAACTCTGGTTATTAAAGATTGATTGGGATCAAAAAATTCCGCAAGATCTGTTGGAAACTTGGTTGAAAATTCTGCATGAATTGCCGAACATTGTTAACATTTCACTTCCGCGTTGTGTGTTATCAAAGGACTCTGATGCCTCGCTTGAGTTGCATGGCTTCGCCGATGCTAGTCTCACTGCTTACGGCGCCTGTATTTACGTCAGAAGCACCTCTCTCGGTAGCAGTCAAACTAGGTTGCTCACTTCCAAGTCCCGCATTGCCTCTTTGAACCCAGTTCTCTCTGTTCCCAGATTAGAACTACAGGCAGCTCTGCTACTTTCACGTCTTGTGAATAAGGTTTTAAAGGCTTCAAATCTTACTTTTTCTAATGTGTATTTGTGGACTGACTCGAAAACAGTCTGTGACTGGTTAAGAGCCCCTCCCGATCGTTCTAATATTTTTGTAGCTGTACGCATTTCTGAAATTCAGAATTCAACGTTTAACTTTCATTGGAATCATGTTCGTACTAGTAACAATCCTGCTGATTTGATATCTCGAGGTTGTACACCCAATCAGCTGGCCGCTAGTCATCTGTGGTGGAATGGTCCTTCATGGCTAGTGTAAGACAACGATTTTGGTTTCCCTCCACCCGTCGCACCATCAAAAGTGTATTGCGGCATTGCATATTGTGTTTTTTGCTTTTCGGCTCTTCGCTCTGAGCAAATCATGGGTAGTTTACCAGCGGCCCGCGTTCAGGCTAATGTTCACTTTCATAATTGTGGTTTGGATTATGCCGGTCCTATTTCCATTCATGTAGACGGCCCCAAATCTCGTACCTTTTCTCCACCACTCTTCAGAAAAAAGACCCACTCCTCAACCACTCTTCAGAAAAAAGGCAAATGGTTGAGCAAATATGAAAATTGAAGGTCGGTACGGTTGTCATCTTGAAGGATCCTGGTTCCGCGCAGTCCACTTGGAAGCTGGCGCATATTACTGAAGTTCATCCCGGTAAGGACGACAAGGTTCGAGTTGTCACTGTTCTCACTCCCTCCGGTACTTTTAAGAGAGCTATTTCGAGTTTAGCACCTCTTCCCATTGATGAGGATTCTAGTTAATCCCCTTGCTCTATGGTTCATGTTGTATTTTCAGGTTTCATTGTTTTTTTTTCCCCTGGTTCTCACATGGGGCCCAGTTTTCAATTTCCAATTGCCTTGCCAGATTTTACATATTTCTTACTTTTTCTTATTGTGCCATACCCCCGTATGACACAAGGGGCCCAGTTTATGTAAAATCTGACAAAGCATCTATTGGAACGGTTTCACTTGTTATTCGTTCCGCTACTATGTAGACATCATGTCGTCATCATGTCTGTCTGTCTGCGCACTGTGTCTTTTGCCACTCTCTAGTCAGCTGGTTTTCTATACTTCTATTCGTACCTTTTTCGTCGGATTTTTTGCCGTTGCAATTTTAATATTTGTGCTATTCAATTTTTAGAAATTAATCTTGTCTTTTGGCATCTTACCTTTTAGATATTTGTTACTTTTTCACCATTCGTTTGCGAGCGCTTTGCCTACGTTTCTAACACATCCGGCAGCTTGCCTTTTTCATTGTAGCTTGCAGGCTTGCAGCGTCTCCGTGTCTTCTTCAATGGTGGATAGTCAATGGTGCATTTACGCCTTCGGTCTAAACCTTTCATCTGAATTCATCGGACTTACAAAACCTTTTTAAAGTGTGAATTATTCTTCAAATTAATTCGTTTGTTCCATTCTTCAGTGTGATTCAATTATTCATCGAGTTCTTCACTCAATTACTCTGGTAAAATTGGATAAACTTTGTCTAAAATTGCAACCGTGTGTGAGCGTTTCATCGCTATTCATTTGATTTACAGAACCTTTTTAAAGTGTGAATTATTCTTCAGATTAATTCGTTTCATCTGAATTCATCGGACTTACAAAACCTTTTTAAAGTGTGAATTATTCTTCAAATTAATTCGTTTGTTCCATTCTTCAGTGTGATTCAATTATTCAACGAGTTCTTCACTCAATTACTCTGGTAAAATTGGATAAACTTTGTCTAAAATTGCAACCGTGTGTGAGCGTTTCATCGCTATTCATTGATTTACAGAACCTTTTTAAAGTGTGAATTATTCTTCAGATTAATTCGTTTGTTCTATTCTTCAGTGTGATTCAATTATTCATTGAGTTCTTCACTCAGTTACTCTGTTAAAATTGGATAAACTTTGTCTAAATTTACAACCTCATGTAAGCTTCAGTTGCCATTTTTCCACAATTTGCTTCACCTCGTGAACCTCAAACTTTCAAGTGCATCATCTCTACTGTTTGGAAATCAATCCAAAAATTCCACAATTTGAAGATCGGATTATTCGTTTGGAATTCTACTCGCTCCAGCCTACTTTTCCATTGGGGGATTCGCCTGCTGTAATGGACGTTCCCATGCTTGTCATCGCATGGCCTAATCACTTCATCGCTTGCTGATGTCCTGTTCCTGTTGGTATTGCGGAGTCGTTGCCTGTCTGCCTGGCCGCATCTCCTCTTCAAAATTTTATTCAGGTTATGTAAATAGTTCTTTTCAATTTTCATTTACGTATGCATCATTATTGTTTTATTAATGTCTATCTTGACATTCAACTCACTGAGGCCACTGACGCCTATTAATGTCTATCTTGACATTCTTTCACTGAGGCTACCGACGCCTACCTATTGTTTAGTTAATGTCTAGCTTGACATTCATTTCACTGAGGCCATCGACGCCTATTTATTTATTGGATTTGACAGCTACCCTTGGCTTTACAAGTGATTCATTGAAGGCCACTGTCGCCTATTATTAATGTCTATCTTGACATTCTTTCACTGAGGCTACCGACACCTACCTATTGTTTAGTTAATGTCTAGCTTGACATTCATTTCACTGAGGCCATCGACGCCTATTTATTTATTGGATTTGACAGCTACCCTTGGCTTTACAAGTGATTCATTGAAGGCCACTGTCGCCTATTACTCATTCTAATTGATGTCTGTCTTGACATTCAATTCATTGAAGGCCCATGTCGCCTATATTCAACCCGGACTGTCCTCATTTGTATTTATTAGCTACCCTTAGCTCTTAAGTGATATTTTTAAGGCCAGTAACGCCTATTAATTGTTAGGTCGAAATCTATTTTGACATTCAAATCACTGAAGGCCTATGCCGCATATATTTTTATGTATGTTATTTGCTGAGCATTTTTTACAGCTTATTGTCATTTTTTAATCATTATTATTGTACCTTAGTAATAACTTCCATTATTGCACTCAAATTATATTCTTTTCAGGTATCATTATTAATACCTTTGCATTTATTGCAATATCATTAATACCAATATCATTAATAATTTAATATCATTAATGCCTTTGCATTTATTGTCATACTTCAATGGTCATTAATGTCATTGACCTAATTTCTTTTAAATGTTGTAGTTCTCTACATTATTTCACATGTTGTAATTTTCCCAAGATTTGACTCATTGTTTTTGTATGTGGCCATCTGCCTATTATTATTTAAGGATTCAAAGACTTAACCTACTTACAATTGCCTTTGTATGTGGCCATCTGCCTATTATTAATTTATTGATCTCAAAATATTTGATTCAATTGTTTGTATGTGGCCACCTGCCTATCATTATTTTATTGATCCCAAGATACTTGATACAATTGTTTTTGTATGTGGCCATCTGCCTACTATTATCATCTTATTATTATTAAATCTTATATTGTTGATTCATTTAGTCTTTTATTGGCGTACTTACCACACTTCAAGCTATCAGTATTTTTATGCACAGAATTCAAAGATTTATTTGTAGGTATTTATACCAACTATCATCCACAGTCCACTGCCCTGCCCTTGGATTCTGTCACACCCACAGCTATAACCATGGCCCTCACATGGGGGGTATGGAATCTTTGTCATGAAAATGACAAAGATTGTTTGTCGTTTGAACTATGTGTTTAAACTATATATATATATATATATATATATATATATATATATATATATATATATATATATATATATAATATATATATATATACATGGATGATTCAGATTACATCAATATCACAAAGGCTTTTCATTCAATTTTCAATTATTCTTTTAATAATAATAAGCTGGAGAAGATGGCTGTACCATCGGATGATAATGCTCAGAAGACTAGAGGCGAGAAACTCAGAAAATACCAGGAGCTATCATTTGAGCTGAAGGAAATGTATGGACTGAATACAGTGAGAATACTTCCAATAGCGATAAGAGTCAGTTGTGGAAGCTGAGAAACCTTACACTAACACACTGTCTAACACGGACAAACCACTATATAGGTCAATCTGAATCTATTCTATAAAATAAAAAATACATTGAGTATGTCTTTTTATAAAGGTATGCCCAAAATGGATCGTCCCCGAGATGAGGACGTTCAAGAGGAGATCATTATCAAGGGTAAAATAGGGTAATTGAAAAAAATTGAATTTGATGGGAAGAACACATTGACAGAATGTATCAAAAATGATTGTAAGTCTTCAGAAAAGTAAATTGACCCAAATTTTCGTGTAAATCAGCTACATATTTCAACGGTGAATATGGTAGATGCGGGGAGCCCGGCCCTGAACCTGGGTGCAGGGCCCACAATCGTATGTGCGGGACATGAATAATAAATTGGTCGACTACTTAATAATCCTTAACCTATGCGAATAGTTTGAAGAAGATATCACTGGATCAGTTCAAGACTTAATTAAATTTTATACTCTCTAATCCTCGTAGGGTTATACAGTTCAATTCACTTCAAATTATACATCTAGTTATTCAGTTTCTCGAGCTTAATTCAATAGTGAAATTATATTTTTGATTAACTCACACTCTTTTTATTTATCTTGAAAAAACATTCCTAATTCTTCAGTCTACCTTCTCGCCTGTAAAAGTGTAAATCCACCTAACGGTACATGATGGGTCGACCGAACAGAGGCACGCCGAGGAATGAGGTCAATGCTCCGAATAGCCCAGTCAATGAAGGTCCAAAAAAGCAGTTTCGATCCGAAAATTAAATAAAAGCTGAATTTCCCACCATCGATAGAACCCTCCCAGAGGGTCATTCTCCCAAAAGTCCCAAGAAATCCCCTTGGAGATTTCCGCCCCAGCCCCCTAAAACATGAAAAATGCAGGTAAACACGGGAAATCAGTTATCTCTGTAACCATTGATCGGAAACAGTTCTATCATATGCCATTCGATTTGTTACATTATGGACTACAATATTAGTTATATTCATTTTTTCAATAAAATTGAGAGTTTTCTTAATAAAATAATATATATGTGAAAATATCAAGGGTTTGTAATTTGATTTTATTGTTTTTTTCGATTAACTCCGAAACAAATAGTTTTAAAGGAAAATGAGCCAAATAATTAATGTAGCCACTCTCATTGCAAATCCATTGATGTATATTGTTATGTATTTGCGATTCGATTTGACGCTGTGGAAGGGGAAACAGTCGACGGGGTATGGCGTGGCTGACTCTCTTAGCCATAGTAAACAGCAACTGGATATCAATTATCTCTGTAACCATTAATCGGAAAAAAATCTATAATATGTCATTCGATTCGTTAAATTAAGGACTACAATATTAGTTATATTCATTTCCTCAATAAATCGAACAGTTTCCTTGATAAAATAATATATATATGTGAAAATTAAGGGGTTTTTCGATTTGATTTTTGTTTTCTCCAATTAACTTCGAAGCAAATAATCTAAAGTAAATTAGACAAATATTTAATGTAGCCACATTCATTGCGAATCCATTGGTGTATATTGTTATTTATTTGCGATTCGATTTAATGCTGTGGAAGGGGAAACAGTCAACGCGGTACGGTGTGGCTGAATCTCTTCACCATAGTAAACAGTTGAATACAGTAGTAGGCCTACTGCTTTCTAAGTTGCATCTTATTCAAACTATGGCGCTCGAAACAATCAATTTTGTCTATTGTTTGGACATGCGATGAAACTAATTTTTCACATTTTAATTCTCTAAATTCTCTAAAATCATTTTGTTGTTATATATGTGCTAAATCATGCATTTATGCATGACAGACAAAGATATTGTTTGCAACCGATAAAATATTCATACTATTACTTAATATAATACATATTTAAATTATGTGTGTATGATCATAATTCTATGCTAAAATTTATCATAAGTTATGAATGTCAAAAACTGAGATAAATCATAGATTACAATAGTGTTAACAGTGGCAATTTCCTGAAAAATCATAGCGTGCAGTGTTTGCTGTTTTCTACAGTTAATATTCTCCAAGCCAGGTTGATAATAAACCTTCAGTTGAGCCAAATATATATGACGGCTGAGGCATGAAAAAATTTATACATTGGGCTTGTTGAGTTGAAACTTTCTATGGTTCTCTCTGTAAAGTAGCTTATCTTCCGTTCTTACTAGTTGAATCTACATTATTTAGACAGTCCAATATGAAAATTCAGTAGATTCTAAAGATGAAAGCCATGCAAACATACAATTCAAGGAAGAGTAAGCATGCATAAAAGGTAGGAAAATCATGAAAGTGTTTCACATTTAACCACAAAGTACTCTACCGTATAAGCTTAATTGAAAGATGATTCATCATCTTCTATTATTTTTGTTAACATATCGATTTTTCACCTCCACTCGCATCTTGTCATTCATTACACAAGGTTGGCAGAAGCTTTTCTTTATGTCGATTAATGTTTATTGAAATTGACTTTGATTAGGGCACCAAAAGAATAGATCATTGTCTATTTGAAGCATTCAAATTAAATCTATTGAACATGATTTCTTATGACTTAGCATTCACAGATTTAGTTGGGTGAAGCTATTTGAAAAATGTACCTGATTATCAATTTCATGGTTTTTATTCCATTCTAGTTCATTGTGATCATTGAAGGGTTGAAGTGATGAGTTAGTTCAAGTGAATTCTAGTACACAAGTGTATTGTGCTTATAATGGGCTCTTCTTTATTTTCTATCGATGTTTTGCTCCAGTAGAGAAAATTTCAAATGTTGGTCTCACATTTTATAATCTTTATAAATAATATAAATTAACGGTAATATGAATTTGATAAGTCCAGTATTAAATTCATTGATGTTGATTTTCATTGTATCGCTTTGTATCAATGTTATTTGCGCTGTTTGCAATTCATCACTATTCTCTCAAGAATTAGTTTTTTATGAATTTCATGATCTGAAAATTGAAATTCAAATGCTATTTGGATGACGTTCACATTCCACTGGTTTTTTTTTACAATAATTGTTACGTTGAAGAGTGAGGCAATTCAATCCATTTGGAAGTAAAAGGAAATCACAGTGCGATTTGAACAGTGGATAGTAACTTTGAAATTCAGTTGCTCAATTCATTTCGGCTTGATACTATCATTGTAATTATAGTTGATCATAAGTATGCATTGTATATAATGTTTATATTTCAGTTTGACTAATCTTCTATTACAGTCTCGCTTTCATTCATAAACATGATAATCCTAAATACGTTGATTACCTTAAAGGTGTAGCTTATCTCACGTCGAACAATGTACAATACACAAATTTTCACTGAATTACTATTATGATGATCATTGGAATTTCTGCCTGTGATTGAGAAAAAGTCATTTTTGAGCCTTGAAATTCGTACCTAGAAAAAGTTGCATTATTACTAAAAATTTTGTTATTTTTACTATTTATTATAGGTACTGTACATTGATTTTTGTGATTATAGCGATCAACTACTTCATTCTGAATCACGATAAGGATAAACAGGGAAATTGTGAGAGGGGAATAGCATCTATAGTTAAATTTACATAGCATCATTTTGAAAGCTCTGATAATGATTGTGAACGGAACTGCAATTCTGGCTTGGTATTGCCTCTTTATGTTCAGTGAGAATAGAAAGCTTCAGAGTAATTCGTTCTCACTATATGTGATAATATTAGTAATATTTGGTAACATTTGTTGATATTTGAACCGAATATGCAACAAATTAATCTACTTTCAGCTTGAAAATTTTCAATTTATCAGGAGTACAGTGTTTCATATAGTATCTCAGGTAGGCCTAACCTTTTATTTTTTTTGTTCACGTGATCTGATGATATTCATCCCATTATCAAGTGTTTGAATTATAAAGAGTGATGAAAGAAGAGAAAACACAAGAAAAGCTATGAAAAGAAATTTTGAATCTTCATTTTTCACAAAATAAGGATAAGATGAAGCAGTTGGACACATAATAGATCATGAAACTTCGTTGAAAAACATCAATATCTGGAACTAGAGTTATCAAATTGTGTTACCTCTGACTCGTATGGAGAAGGCACACTTCAAATTAATATAATAAATTCTGTGAGCAAACAACGAAATCCTAATTTTTATCAATGGTTGAATCAAGAAAATTGTAATATTTTTTAGAGTATTGAAAAGTGAAAATCCATATACAGCGCATGTCAAAACAATAGACAAAATTAATTGTTTCGAGCGCCATAGTGTAAATGAGATGCAATGTAGACAGCAGTATTATTCTGTTTACTATGGTGAAGGGAGTCAGCCGCGTCGGCTGTTTCCCCTTTCACAGCGTCAACTTGAATCGCAAATACATAACAATATACATCAATGGATTTGCAATGAATGTAGCTACAATAATTATTTGTCACATTGTTCTTAAAATTACTTGCTTCGAAGTTAATTGGAGAAAACAAAAAAATCAAATCGAAAAACCCCTTAATTTTTACATTATATTAGTTATCAAGGAAACTGTTCGATTATTGAGGAAATGAATCCAACTAATATTGTAGTCCTTAATTCAACGAATCGAATGACATATGATAGATTTTTTCCCGATTAATGGTTACAGAGATAATTGATTTCCAGTTTGCTGTTTACTATGGCTAAGTGAGTCAGCCACGCCGTTCCGCTTCGACTGTTTCCCCTTCCACGGCGTCAAATCGAATCGAAAATACATAACAATATACATCAATGAATTTGCAATGAGAGTGGCTACATTAATTATTTGACTCATTTTTCTTTAAAACTACTTGCTTTGAAGTTAACCGAAGAAAACAAAAAAATCAAATCGCAAACCCCCTAAATTTTAACATATATATTATTTTATCAAGAAAACTGTTAATTTTATTGAAAAAATGAATATAACTAATATTGTAGTCCATAATTAAACGAATCGAATGGCATATAATATAGCTGTTTCCAATCAATGGGTACAGAGATAATTGATTTTCCGTGATTACCTGCATTTTTCAACTTTGAGGGTGGCTAGGGGGGAAAGCTCCAAGGGGATTTCTTGGGACTTTTGGGAGAATGACCCTCTGGGAGGGTTCTATCGATGGTAGAAGATTCAGCTTTTATTTAATTTTCGGATCGAAAAAACCTTTATTGACTGGGCTAGAAGCCAGGGCCAGCTATTTCTGGATCACTGTCTGAAGAGACCCTCCGAATTATTCGACAGCAAATCGAGGAAACTGTGCATCATGCCGTATCTATGGCAGTGAAGTCCATTTTTGAGGAACTTCAGGCATTGAAGGAGGAGAACAAACAGCTGCACAATAGAATTCGTGAGCTAGAGGTGTCTTGTCACCTGAAGGTCGACGACCTCGAGCAATACGGGCGCCGACATTCAATACATATTTTTGGGATCCCGGAGAGTGACAAAGAAGACACGGACCTGCTGGCGCTTGATGTCTTCAACAAGAAGCTGAACGTGCCCGTGACTCTGGCGGATGTCAACCGCTCGCATCGCGTTGGAAGGCGTCAACCACCTCAACAAGGGCAAGCTAAACCCAAGGACCAACCCATCATAGTACGACTCTGCAGCTACCGGACCAGGAAGATGATCTTCGACGCTAAGAGGAAGCTGAAGGGTTCCGGCGTCACCATTCGCGAGGATCTGACTGTGGAGCGTCTCAAGATCCTCAACGCTGCGGCCGACCGTCATGGGCATAGGAATGTCTGGTCATCAGACGGGAGGATCAAGATCTCTATCGGCGAGGGAGGATACAAGAGGGTCCATACAGTCGAGAGGATGACCGACCTTCAAAAAATAGAGGTAAATTAAATCATTTCAGGATTCGATGACTAAGGTGCCCTTCACTACAATAATAGGAGATTCGTATTAATACATTTCACAGTAGATATACCTTGGCATTTTTCATGAGCTGGCTTTCTGTTCTATAAATGAATCTTTCCACTGCTATTTATGATTATATATGAGGCAATTATTTGAAACTGAGGAGATCCACATTTGTTAATACTGATTAATAATTTATCTTGATATTAATTCCCAAAACTACGTTCAATGCATCAACTAGATACTATACTCCAGAGGGTACTTCTTACTCCAGAGGTATCTCTATTCTTACTAATAATTATTACATCTCTTACCAAAATTATTTCCATAATTAATAATTTTCGAAATGCTGAATTTCAAATAAATTGGATGATTAACATACGTTATAGATAAGGATGTAATCTATAGGTAAAGATAGTAATCTCCTATATAATGATATCTTCTACTGTTGCCACAGCTTGAACAATAGAAACTAATGTGTGAAGAATTATTGATAGAGCAGAGGGGTGGGTAGTCTGTTCATATGCTTATATAGGGGCTGTGTTTCATTTAACGTTATCTTAGACATTCATCACTTAACTATTACAGTTCTCAATTTACTACTTTTATTGTTATTGCAACTCCCAATAGTTAATTATACTTCTAATACTATATAATATTTTTCACACTTCACCGTTCAATACTATTTAAAACTCATCTAAAATAATCTAGCACTTTCTCCATCATCTCCTCTACTTCTTATTTTTTCTTTCTCGTTTCTCTTCTTGATCTTATATTTATAATGATTACTTGAATATTGTTGTTTGCGATGATGATTATTATTCTTTTCTATTCTTCTTCTCCTTCTTCTTCGTCTTGTTCTTCTTCTCTTCTTCTTCTTCTTCTTCTTCTCTTCTTCTTCTTCTTCTTCTTCTTCTTCTTCTTCTTCTTTTTCTTCTCTCCTTGATTAATTCAAGATCACAATGCGATGTTCTATTTCTTATTCTATAGTTCAGTTTCATAAGTTCTTCGCAATTTGTGCACATTCCTTCTTTCTCTTCTTTTTTCCCTATTATTATCATTATTTTCCCTGTGATTTTTCCACTTGCTATCCAGCATGTTCAAATGTTTATTTCTCTTTCTATATCTATCATTGTTCTACTTTTTCTCTTTCTATCTGATTACCTTCTACTAATATCCATATATTATATTATAATATCCATATATTTATCCATATAATATCCGATCCTTTCCCACATTAAATCATACTATTCCTCTTCAATTTTATGCGAATATTATTCATTATCAGTTGTATTATGTATCTTTCCTCTATTGATAACTTTCTTCAAAGATTTTTCGTTTTTCTGCTGGCTTCTTCTTCTCTTTTTCAGTTGTTACTGGATCCATTTCGCTCTATCTCCACCATGAACACGATCTTCCACTACTGGATTCATCTCTCTCTATCTCCACTTGGACTCGATTTTCCACCACTGGATTCCATCTCTCTCTGTCTCCACTTGGACTCGATCTTCCACTACTGGATTCCTTCTCGCTCTACCTCCACTTGGACCCGATTCTTCCACTACTGGATACCTACTTGCTCTATCTCCACTTGGACCAGATCTCCCACTACCAGTTCTTCCTCAATCTTCATCTTATTCACCATTAGGATTATTCATCACCGAAATCCACACATCTACATCTTATTGTGTTTAGTGAATTTTTGAACTAGTGCTTTAAATAGTGAAGGGAGCCGAACTGTCAAGACATACTGAATGCACTCGAATCAAGAGACTTTTTCATTTAGGTTAAGTTTTATCAGTTTTATCCCCATTTCCCCCGTCATGTGTCGTTCTGAGGTCGGTTCACGATTGGTCTGCTGCTTCCATGATGCCTCTCACTGACACGTCAGCTCGCTCGCCCTCAAGTAGGTATGATTATTTCAATAATAGTAATAATGACGCAGGTATGTTTCTAGCAAATAAGCTCCACTCTTTCAAAAAACTTTTCAAGGCTGCTCACCTTAACATACAATCCCTCAGTTGCCACATTGATGAACTCAGAGCAATCTTCCGTTTTCAGGACTTCAATATAATCGGAATTTCCGAATCATTTTTGAAGCCTAGTATTTCATCAAATTTTGTTGCATTGCCTGGATATAATCTTTTCCGGAATGATAGATTAAATAAAGCTTGTGGGGGTGTAGCAATTTATGTGAAAGATGGTATCAAAACAAAAGTTTTAATCACATCTAAACAAGAGTATTGTTCCAGACCAGAGTTTATGCTACTTGAATTATCCTTATCTAGTAATGATAAATTACTCGTTGGTATCTGTTATCGTTATCGCCCACCAAAAATAGGTCATTTCACAGATTTCGAAAATGCCTTGCTTTCTCTTATGCCTTGTTATAACCGTATACTAGTTATGGGGGATATGAACACCGACTTGAACATGACGAATCGTAACTTTGACTACTTTCAACTGACTACAATTTTCCAATGCCTAAACATGACTATTTTACCCCTCGATCCAACTCATCATACTAATGAATCAGACACACTCATTGACCTTCTCATTGTTAGTGATCCCAATGAGGTTGTTCAAGCAGGCCAAATCTCAGTCCCAGCTATTTCTAGACAAAGATTTGATCTACTGTGTACTTTCCCATAAGATACCCAAGCCAGAACAGAAAATTATCACTTATAGAGACTTCAAAAACTTTGATGGAGCCGCCTTCCTGACTGATGTGGCTCAGACTCCATGGCATCAAATTGAAGCATTACCCTCAGTTGATGACATGGTCAAGACTTTCGAGAATTGGACTTTGACTTTGTATGACAAACATGCACCTTATGTGACAAGGAGGATTAATAGAAAACGACGAGTACCGTGGATGACTGAAGACATACTTAAGATGATGGGACGTAGAGACAAAGCACATAGAAAATCTAAAAAGACATTTGACTTGGACAGTTTGATAGAGTATAGGAGCCTTAGAAATAGGGTTGAACAGGAATTACGGAACTCAAAAGATTAGGTATTTGAATTTGTTTATGACAAACAATAGACAAGACTCTAAATCACTTTGGCAGGGAATAAAAGAATTCGGGCTTGGCAAACAGAAATCGAATCCACAAATTGACTTACCATTGAATAATATAAATGACCATTTCATTTCACACTCTAACCAACGCGACGAAGTTGTCATTGCTAATCATATAGATGATCTTGAAGAGCAGGTTACAACTTAGATTTACCAATCACTGATCAATTTCATTTCCATCCATCTCAGAAGAAGACACTTTCAGAGCAATTCAATGTATTCATAGTAATGCTACGGGTGTAGACAAAATTCCTATTAAATTTATCAAGAAGATGTTATTTGCTGTTTTACCAACCATTACATACATTTTCAACAAGTCACTTGAAGAAGGCATTTTCCCTGAAAACTGGAAGTTTGCTCTGGTTTGCCTCTAAATAAAGTTCCATCACCCAATAAAGTTGAGGATTTTAGACCAATCAGTATTTTACCTGCATTGTCCAAAGTGCTAGAAAGACTCATTCATGCTCAAGTTGTAAAATTTCTAGACAACAATAGTAAGCTTCATAACTTTCAATCAGGCTTTAGAAAATTCCATTCAACTGAGACAGCTCTGCTTCGTGTCACTGATGATATAAGGTTAGCTATGGACCAAAGAAAATGCACCATTCTCACCCTATTTGATTTTTCTAAAGCATTCGATACTGTTGATCATACAGTCCTTCTGAATAAGTTGGCTATTCTTGGTTTCAGTCACAACTCGTTAGTTTGGTTTAAATCCTATCTATTAGGTAGGAAACAATGTGTATCTGTCGGTGACAAAAAGTCAACTTGGAAAAACGTTATGCATGGAGTACCACAAGGTTCAATTTTAGGCCCTCTCCTCTTCACTTTGTATGCTAATGACCTTTCTTCCATTATCAAATTCTCCAGTTTCCATACTTATGCAGACGACCTTCAAATCTATTTAAGCTGTCCCATAACAAAAATTAATGAAACAGTTGGAATAATGAATCAGGATATCAATTCGATAGTGGAATGGACAAAGAAAAATGGCCTTAAGCTTAATCCCATCAAAACACAACCCATTATAATTGGATATTCTCGTCTTATAAACAATATTGACCTTGAATCGATTCACAAAGTTAGTGTAGACGGTAATGACATTCCTTACTGTAGCTCAGTTAAAAATTTAGGCATTATTATGAATAATACTCTTGACTGGTCAGAACAAGTGAACAAAACTTGTAAAAAGGTATTCTCAGCCATGCATGCATTGAAGAAAATGCACGATATCCTCCCTAGAAACATTAAATTATTATTGGTTCAATCTTTCATCTTCCCACATTTAATGTATTGTAATTATGTTCTTAATGATATGCAAGTCACTCTGAATGATAAACTACAGCATTGCCAAAATTATTGTCTACGTTTTGTCTACTCTCTCCAACGCCATGATCATATCACCCCAGCCCACATTGCTAGTTCAACATTGAAGCTTCCCGATCAGAGGCTTTTTCGAATAGTCAAGCTTGTTAGAGATATCTTGAAATACGGTAATCCGAACTATTTTAAAGATGATTTCAAATTTGTCTCTGAAGGTAGGAGGATAGATGCTTCACATACTAGATCCAGAGAAAGTACTTTAAGGATACCCAATCATCGAACTACTATTTTCACAAAATCCTTCTTAGTCAGTGCCTGTCGTGCATGGAATACACTTCCTGTTTCTATCAGGTCTATCGAGAGCCGAGCGAGCTTCAACCTGACTTTAAAAAAACATATTTTGGAACAAATGACTGAAACTGTCCGGCCCTAGAACGATCACATGACAAACATCCCTCACCCATTCCACCAATATAAACCTTTAAACCATGTTATAGAACGAATTGTATATATATATATATATATATTATACAGGGTGATTTTTTAGTCCTGTTACCCAATTTTTGATGTAATTTATAGACGGAAATTTGGGTATTAATAAAAAAATAATATTTTCCCACAGTTACGTTGAAAAGTGGCCATTGCTGCACTGATTACAGAACGCAAAGAATCACTTTTCCGCTCTAGTGCGGGAAAAATGTTTCTGCACTCCAGATTTGCAACATGGCAACGCAAAATACTTAGTAGGTTATATGGAGCAACAGTGCAGCAAAATCAAAATGAAGTTGGTAACAGTGACTGCTGTGGCTGCTATAGTAGGCAGAGGTGCAACGAAGCACAACACGCTAATTATTAGTATTAGATATTATAACCAAGGACAACATTTTTATCCAATTTGACAATAAATTAAGGTTTTTATCAATAATAAAATTACACAGAAAAACATTTGATGGATTTCGGGCAATTTTACCCATAATTACCCACTTTTCATATTCAATGGTAACTGTAGGAAAAACTTAATGTGAAATACGTGCGCAAAGTTCCTCTGCTCCACTCAACAAACCATTCAACAAACTATGAAATACAAACATATAAACATCCAAACATCTAAACATAAAAACAGAAATTTTTCGTTTAATAGTATAGGATGAAAGGAAATAGGACCAGCTGATGGAAATATTATGTTTTTCTTGATATAATTTTTAGCTGATTTTGAAACATGAAAATATCAGGTCCAGTAGCTCAAAAGCCTGTTCAATTTCAATCATGATTAAGTTCCATGAAAACTAATCAGAGCAGGGTTTTTTTTAATAGAAGGCTTCTATGATTGGTTCCCGTGGTATTTAGTCCGGGATAGGAATTAGCAGACAGGACAACTGGCTTTCTCAAGGCCATGGCTGCGTAGAAACATAGAGCAACAGAGGAACCAATACAACAGAAGCTGAAGAAATTAGTCGAATTTTCATCACCTCACAATAAACAGCAATTAAAACTACCATATGTTTGGAGAGATCGATTTTAAATTCATTTTGCTATCATCCGGTCACTTTCTGTACCTATTCTTCCAAATGTTCCATGAATACTGCAATGTTTTAAAATAAGATCGCTTAATTTGGTAACTCAACTACAACTATTATAATCTTTTTCACTTGCTCACACTTTCTTTCTCATGTTTTCAACATAGTA
Organism: Nilaparvata lugens; assembly: GCF_014356525.2. Classification (NCBI taxonomy): domain Eukaryota; kingdom Metazoa; phylum Arthropoda; class Insecta; order Hemiptera; family Delphacidae; genus Nilaparvata; species Nilaparvata lugens. The sequence goes on from NW_024090365.1 coordinate 27,015, forward strand.
TGGAAACTTTTTTTGATCAGCTGCTACTTGACCAATAATCCTTTCTGAAGGAGCTCCAGCGATTTTTCCCAGAGTTGAGACCTGTTCCAAAATATATTTTTTATCGCAAACGTACTCTATTCCTGATTTAATAAAGAAATGTTAGAGGCGTTTTCGAGATCCGTCAGACATACAGATACTACATATCCGCAAACACAGAAATTTTTCGCTTGGTATAATTGACTTCAATGATTATGATCTCATTTAATGAGAGCTGATTTCACATAAATAACAACGGGTACCTATAAAAAGCGGAAATGTCAAACATAATTGAAATCGAAACTAATAACAGCTGGCGCAAAAATGGCAATCATAATTTTGAAATCGAAACAGTAGCTATCATCTTATCTCCATCTGATCTAATGTTGACAAATTATAGTAAGATTCACATCAATGTGTCAGCAATATTTGAATTGGGAGCATTGATGCTATTAACCCTCTAGTGCATGATTTTTTTTTCAAAGCTAAAAATATTTCTTCATGCATTCTGAAGCCTATAAATTGATGTAAAAATATTTTAAAAAAATAATAGTCATATATTTTCCTCAAAAATCCATTAAATATGTATTGTAGCCAATCGGCTACACCATGCATTACAGACAATAAAATCTTATTACTTACATCGTTTTTCCTGTATCCTCCAAATCCTAGGATTGCCTATAGATGTGTTTATATTAATATTGCTAAACACTATTCTCTTATTTTTCTTCACAATAAAACAAAATATTTTACACTTGTAGATTTTCAAATAAAGATTATTTTCTTCAAATAAGAAAATTACGATATAAGCCAATTGTTTAAAAAAATCACTATGACCGAACTAAATGAGGAAGATTGTTTGTTTTGTCACAGTTTCTAATGATTAAAATACTAAAATTTGTAAAGTTGTAAGCTTTGTGATTTGGTTGAATGGAAGATTACTAATTTTTATTATGAAAATCATAGAAGCAGTTTTTATTTTTGTTCATACAGAGTGCTATTTTACATTTGCAACACTCAAACATTGAAAACCCCTTGCATCCCGTCATTTTACACCTCTGTTTACATGATTTGTCAGTATGTACGATCCAGTGTGACAACTGATCTGAAGCAACATCCTTAGGGGGTGCTGACTTGGATTGGGTTTTAGTTTTTTTTGGTGCAGGTGATGGTGTTGCACTTGGCCGCCCCCTCTTCAAAGGTTCATGCTTTCCTATTCTACAAAGCGTTTCACCCAATTCAAGCCTGAACTGAGGAAGGTTTAGATTTTTTATTTTGTTGTCTTTGCTTTGCTTTGTCTTCATAGCTCGTGTATACAGGAGGTAGGCATTTATCACGGCAATATCAACAAGGTGATAGAACAACCTGAAGTACCATTTTCGTGATCTCATAGTAATTTTGTAGCGTGCTAATAAGCTGTCCATAAGATCAACACCCCCCATGTTCTTGTTATATTGAAATACAACATTAGGACATGGCACTTCAACACTTGTCTTTGTTGATCGGCAGTATCTTTTTATTGTGGTGATTGGCTCACTACCTGCACTAGTTGATAATAGCCGTACACATTTATTGTCCACCCACATTAGAGATGAAATATCACAGTTGTCTACACATGAAACGTATTCATAAATTGTTCCTCGAGCAACAGATTTTATCTCTTTCTTCGTTTTCAAATTTGGCAGTTTACTATTTGGCACACGGTCTGCACGCACAGTTCCAGTACATAAAATGCCTTTTGATTTTAAAAAAGTTAACAAGCCAATAGATGTGTAGAAATTATCAAAATAAAGTTTGTGGTTCACATTTTCTGTCACAATTCGCGTCAATCTAACTACCGTATTCCCAGTTGCACCTAAGTCTATTTCATTGTCTAACTGAATTGCAGAGTTACTTTCACCAGTGTATACTTCGAAATTATAGGCATAACCTGACACACCACACAAAACAAAGAATTTGAAGCCATATGGATGCGGTTTGTTAGGCATGTACTGAAGTAAATGGTGATGAAGTTTTGAAGAGCACATTTGTTCATCAACTGAAAGTTTTTCTTCAAGAGGAACTGAGGCAAACTTTTGAAGAAGTGTGTCAACTACTGGTCTGATTTTGAATAATTGGTCATGGCCAGGTTGATTTCTTGGAATAAGACTGGCATTGTTATTGAAGTGTAACATTTGCCTAATTTTTTCGAAATGATTCAGAGACATGGCTTCCTGAATAAGTTTGAGGCCAAATGTTGGATTCCAATACATCCGAATATTTTTGGCAGTCATTACTGTTGAGATGATCAAGATACCCAAGTATCGGTAAATTTCATCTTTAGAAATATTGAAAGGTTTGTCTGGATTTTTTTCTACACTGTAATGAAGGGTTTCTGTTGCTATTTTGTTCAATAGATCATCATTAAAAAAATACAAAAAATACTGTAGTGGTGTGTCTAATTGTAGGATTTCAGGAGGTAAATCAGTATTTCCTGTAAATTTCAGTTCATCATCACTGAGTTTCAAATTTTTTTCTTCCATATAATATTTTTGTATTTTTGTGCTTGTGTTTGTCTTTTTGCGAATTTTTGTTGAGGGTTACTACTATCGGTGTTTGTATCTGAAGTGCTTGCTGTTGTAACTGTATGTGAATGGGCATCAACAGTATCACTAACGTGCTCATATATTGGCTCATCATCTTGTGTGTCCTGTAATTCATCTAAAGTCTCTATAAGTCTGTTGGGAACAGTGTTGTAATCAGTAATATTTGATCCATTGATGTTATCTAATTCATCCAAATCACTATTTTCCAGCTCGTCTTCACTTATGTCAAAATTGAAAATTACATCTTCAGTCAAGGGTAAAATTCCATCATTACTGTTAATATAAGAACAATCACCTTTTTCCATGGTATTTCATGTGAAAAAACGTAACAATCAATATCAAAAAAGAATTAACTACAGGAAATCAACAGCAGGCTTTAGAAGAGAGAATAAACAAGTTTCAAACATAACCTAATAAAGCTTAGTCAACATAACCACGCACTGCATGATGTAGCCGATTTGGAACAACACTTAATTTAAAGATATCTTCTTGAAAATGTCGATAAAATCGAATGTAAATCATCACAAGTTGAATTGAAACTATAATTCACACAAAAAACATTTTTCCAATACTTTCAAATTGATAAAAAATACTCAAACCGATAACGAAATCACGCCACGAGTACATTCAACAGCCGACCGACGCCAGTTGAGGTTGAGAAACATATGATTATTTTGAATTCTATCACTGTTACCAACAGCAAAAACTGATTCTGCGCACTAGAAACGTACAGACTTCAGTCTCAATGCATAATGTAGCTTATATTCTACTTCACAGCCTGGCTACAGTGTCAAATACAAGCTGTAGCCGATCGGCTACAGTATGCACTAGAGGGTAATGAGGTATACTGACAGTTTCAAGTGAATATCAACGAACTGTTATGCATATTCTCCAATATTTTTATCGAAAGCTACCTTCTATTTTCTTTGGTAACACAACTAATGTTTGGGAATAATTGATTCATGGGAAAAGCGCCTTACTTCTATGGAAGATATTTTTACATTAGGAAAAGCAACAACAGCTATTTGGCCGTTTTAATAAATAACCCCTTTCTTTCGTCAAGTTAAATTCTGGCCGAATTTCCTCATTCCTTGCACTCAGATTCCACAACGGACACTTCTGAAGTTTTAAAAATACTCTCCATTCATCATACTGAATAATTAAAATTTCATCAAAATCATTTAAGCTGTTCACGCGATTTGTCAGATATACAAACAAAATTAGTCTTGATAGAATAGGATCAACTGATAGAACTCCCGTCATAAAAGTTTGTTTTATGAAACATAAAAATTATCTATACTCCCAGGAATAGAAATAAAAATATTTATTCTTATATTTATATTGTAATATTTATAAATCTAATTACCCTTTTCAAAATTATTCAACACGACATGTATCGGCTATAAATAATGCCATTATCAAGTGATTGGAAAATAAATAATATAATATTCTCAGGAATAGCTCTGATTGAAGTAGCAGTGCTCAATCAATTTTTCCGCGATAAATGCATTTTAATCTTCAACTTGGTGCCAACCTAACAAAGTTAACTCAACTTAATGCCAACCTGACAAAATTATTAATTTGGTTACCAGTTAAAAACTGTTTCGAAGAGGTACTCTCTCTAGATTATAGTTCTACAGTATATTAACATATGGTATGGACATTTCAATTATTATAATTAAGAGATTGGGATAAGAAGAATATACATGCTAAAAGACGAACTTTAAACCCTTAAAAACCACCCTTAGAGTTAAAATATCGCAAAAAGATTTCTTAGTGAGCACCTAGGACTTATAAGGAAGCTATATTTCAAGTTTTGTTGCAATCCGTCCAGTAGTTTTCCAGAAATCGTGATCAGTGAGATAAGAATTTTATAAGTATAGATTTAAGTGATATCAGAGTATGGAGGAATTCCTTTTCTTTTCATATTATCCTTAAAATGCAAAATTTCAAAAAACCTTGTGTATACATCGACGCGCAGTTGAAAAAGGAATATTCCTGCCAAATCTTATCGAATTCTATCAACGCGTTTGGCCGTAATCGCGTTACATACAGACATACAAAAGCAAATCGAGATGAAACATGGACCTCACTACGTTCGGTCAATTATTGTTTTTCAACGATACATTTTTCCATACATATGAAGATAACTTATGGAAAATTGAATGGATTATGTCAGCTAGTTTGAATGCTAAAATTTCAAGCTGTTCTAGAATCAGTAGAGCGAGGAGAATAAGATAGGACTTGAAACAATTCGACATCAAAGATTTTAAACTTTTTCCCATCAATGATAAAAAAATTCTGTGTACCCATACCAATTCAACCTGTATCTTAATAATTATTGCTCTTGGTGTGAACTTTCTCCAGTATGCATTTCTAAAATAGCCGTGTGAACGGAGCAGTAATTACGAGAAGCCAGAATAATGGTGGAAATTCCTTGTCTATTTTGTGCAACGCAATGCATTGACTGTGGGGTGGGCTGGGGAAACCGTGCACTGGCTATACCTTTGTCCACTTACCAATTGAAATTCCATGACTTATCAATATTGATAATGATTATTGTGTTGTCTCATTGGCCTGAGCCAATTTAATACTTGATTTCTGATGATGAAAAACATTTGAAATTTTTCATGTTTAAATTTTCTTAGTCTGATCTTATTCTATTCGGTCTTCTGATTGTAGATCAGCTCGAAATTATCTTCTAGCATTAAAATTAGCGGAATTGGTTAATTAAAGCTTGATATTAATATTCAAGTCATTCTCTACAAAACGAGTAATGAAATCTTATTCCTTTATCAAATAATTAAAATATAAAATTCTTTCAAACCACCAATCCATTGTGAAGGGAGTCCATATTTTTGTCGTAGCTTTCAGACTCAACTCAAAGCAAGCAAACTTTCCTCTCAATTTGGTGGTGAGTATTCAAATCTATCATTTATGCACTTGTAATATTGGCATTTTCACTAGTAATTTGTAAATTCTGTTTGTAGCTTATACCACAAAGTAAAGAACTATAAGTAAAATTTGAGTTTGTGTTTCCTTCTTTTGTGCTTATACCTTAAAGGATGCGGATGATAATTAAAAGATCGGAAAATATCCCGATAGGGTCGGGTGCACTTACGTTCATTAGATTCAACCACGTTCACGTGATCGACTGTCGTTCATTGTTTCTCGTGCTATCGATTCCGTTAGATGACGTCATTTGACCGTTGTTAATTTTAATTGACGTAGGCTACTTGCAACCGTGAAAAATACATCTACTTAAAGTTTTTTTTTCACCGAGGATGATGCTTGTAAGCTGTAACACGTAAAAAACAATCTAAAGCAGAAAAATGAAAATATTAATCTGATTATATTAGTACTCATGAGGCATTAGTAGCCGAAACATGTCGTGACAAAATAATTTATAAGTGTACTCAAATTTATATTTTTTTAATATTAAAAGTAGTTCTAAAGAAAAAAGACAATCTATAGCAGGTTTCTCTCCAATCTATAGAAGTTTTCTCTGGCTGTAGGGTTACACACATAAGCTATAGGCTTGTACTTCGGTGGGAAGACAACTTTTGTTGTACACATACTCCTTTATTTATATGAGTGATAGATACCACGGAGTCAATCAATTCAATCCACTACCACAATTACTCATTACTAGTTGGAATACGCTTCTATTTGGTCAAAAAAATTCCTAAATGAAAAAAGGCCCTCGAATCAACATTTTTTGAATTGTTCAAAATGAATGTATTTCCTAGAACTTTCCACTTCTAGTTTCAGAAACAATAATATTTTGAATCATGATACTCAAATAAGACTATTAACTATTGAGTTTCAAATTAAGTTAGTCTGAAAAATAATTAAACCATCCGAAGTCTATCTTCTGAGCGTTCAATATTAAATCCATCAAGCATCTATAGTGTATTATCACTTGGAAGCATTTATATATATATGAGTATAAGCATAGATTAAGAAAAAGTTTGTTATAAGAAGTAGATTGAGAATATGAGTATGGATTGAGCACAATACTAAATTAGTATAATAGTTAACAAGATGGTTGATAGTAATCTAGAAAGGAAGCACTATCCAATATAGTTCTTAACGATCACTTATCTCCTTGTATTTTGACAAGCATTGACTAGTTTCAATTGAGTTATTTATGTATTTCATGCACCTAATTAGTCCTGTGTTGAATGAGTGGGACAAGTCACACAATTCTAACTGTCAAAATATTGGTTGAATGGAAGCTTGATGAGGATATTCTTGAGCATTAGCGGTAGTTCGAGCGTGAGAATGAATAAATGGAAGCAACAAATAGCTATAATACATTAGTTTCCTAGAATAGATAAAACTTTAACTCGTATTGTTACCTTGCTGTTGGTACCATACAACAAGATTCCATTCAAATTCAACATGATAGTATCATGAATACACGCACTTCACTAAATTAATTCGTTCTAGGAGTTTCACTGAAATATATTATGTCATTAGAAGAACCTATATAGTACGCATTTTTCCTTCCTATATGAATAAAATTGAGGATAAAAGGCTCGATTGAAACAGAACGGAATTTCTGTTGGCTACTAAAATTTTACGAGATTCTTCCAACAATGGAAAAGACAATAATTCCGGTACTTCATCAAATCTGGTTGCTCAATTTGACGAAAATCAAATTCAATTCACCAACCGTAAAATTAGGTCAGGTTTGTTTTTTCGTACTGTTAGAATAAATCATGCAGTCTAATGTTTTTGGAACTATTGCCAAACTTACCGAAACGTTCATCAAAAGCGATACGATCGATTTAATTTTTATTCAGTATCATATGGATAAAGAATGATAATATTGGAGTGTCAAATTTAAATTATGTTATAGAATTCTTCCAAAATGCCAAGAACCAAGCCGATGAACTGGTGAGAAAATTGGAATTGATGAAGAAAATCACAGTGAGGCTGGTTGACCATTACTGCGTGGACTCCCACTACCTTCCAGCTGCATTAGTGTTTTATCCTGTTTGACGAATTTTTCGAGAAAGTCAACACTATATCCATGCTGAGTAGGTCAACTTCTCAGATAACTCGTCAAGTATATCTATTTCCAAAATTTAGAGCCCAGCCACACAGAGTTCGATCTGCGAACTGCGTTCATAGGTTTCTATATCTGTATCTAAGATAGCTCTCAAAGATATAGTTATAGAACCCCATAATATAGCTGATCGCTTTCTATGTGACTGGGCACTTGTATTGCTACTGTATACAAAGTTTTTGAGTCCCAATTTTATTCGGATATGGTATCTCGTGTCCTCATACCTTAACAAGCAGAGAAACTTTACGAAAATTCTATTCTTTTCTGTTTATGAAACTTCTATTCTGCTCTCTGTGTTAACGGAGATAACTTTACAACAAATTTAATAATACCTTCAATATTGTATAAAAAACAGTACCTTTGTTGTACTGCTTCGTGTTACTATCAGAGAGTATAGATATAGAATGTTATAGAGAAGATATTATAGTGGAGTACAGACCTACAATCATTTTTTTTTTTTTTGAGCGGTTCCATGAAATGTACAAGTGGCAAGGACGTGAACATTCATGTCTTGTTTTGGCACTATTTCCCAATTAACAAATGGTATCAGATATTTCAGAGGTATCCCATTAAAGAACTTTTGAAAAACTACAAATCTTCATCTCTTGTCATATAGATATAGACAGTAAAGTTGTCTTGTCGTAACAGCTAGTTGTAGTTTTTACTTGTGGAGTTTATAGAATGTCAATTTTTGAATGGAAGAGAAAACTTAAATTTTTACTCCGCCTCATAAAGAGTCGTTTTCTTTTCTGATTCTCATCATCACAAGTAAAAGAGGTCGTCTGCTGCATTTTCTACCTCAAATCTACATTTCTACTTCCAAAAATCAACCTTGATTAATGGTTACTCTATAATGAGTTCAAATTTCGTTTGTTTAATACAATAGGTAGATTCAGTAGATGAATGAAAACTTCCTGCAGGAAAACGAACACATGAAGAGGATGGAAGAGCGAGAATAGCATCAGAAAGAGAGAGGAGCGATAAATGGATCTATCGATGAAAATATTGATAGATGGACAAAAGTGAATATGTTATGATTGTGACCAAAGACGAGATAAACATGATGGATATGCTAATGCAGGAGATAAAAGGCGGCTATGTGATATAGATGCATCGGTAATCTATTATGTATGAACAGTATAACTATGCTGACGAAACACCAAATTCAATGTTAGTCGAGGTATCTACTACTACAAACAAAGTCGACCAATCACGTGTGAGTACACTTGAAGGTGACACGCCTTCAACGCCTTCTCATTGGCTAATGCCTTTACGTCACCACATAGACTCCATTCTGTTCCTTTCAGCTACAAGTTCAACGAGTTCTCATTGGCTGACGGCTCTGCGCTATCTCACTCCTTTCTATTGGTTGGACTTACTGAACTGGCTGATGATGAACCACTGGTAATGACTGATGGCTAATGGCGAATTCTCGTGCAGACTCAATGTTATTCAACGAAATTATTCTCCAATGTTGGAATTAATTGTCATCTTGACATCATGTCTATTATGAAAAATGACATTAAAAATTATTTCATGTTCCATTATTGCAGATGAATTCATCCAGTTTCGTATAATTTCAAGCCACTTCTCAAAATATGATGCTACTTTTCAATTTGATATTTGGAGGTTGGACTCAGACTGCATCCTTGAAAATTTTGGGGTGGTCCCAGAGAAAGGGCAAGCAGCATCTATTTAAAATGTCTACTGACGAGATTCTTCTGTACGAGAGGTAGAAGCTGATTATTTTCTAAATCATTCGTTATTCCACAAATAAAAAGATCTAAAAGGAATGGAAACAGAAATATAATAGCATATCCCTTCAAATTAATAAATTATTTTTACAAAATAGGTTACGGTATAGGATTAGTTATAGGCCTAGAAGATAACGATTCTTGGGAACTTAATAGATAAATGCCACAGAAGGACGTGGTTTTCCTTTTTTCTCCTCAATATTCCAAATCATAATCATAACCATCTAAGAATATCAAATAACATAAAATTCATATCAAATTCAGAAATTATTCTGTCATTTGTTCAATGAACAACAGAACTCGAAATATTGGTTGTCAAGCAATCAGTTCTAATCAGCCAATTTTTGGTGGTTAAGCAATCAAAGCGTACATGGCAGTTCAAGAATTGCAAGTCGATAGATAAAAAATACAGTAGTGGGTAAACATGTGAAAAAATGTGGTATAGTGAGGTCCACGTTATAATGACAGTATTTGATCAACTTTGGTTTGGCTATCCTTGTCTATCATTTGACAAAACCGGTGTTACTATCCTTTTCTAGGTCCACAGAGATGACAATTATGTTTTTGACAGTGTAAGAATATAATTAATCAATGCAGAGAATCGGCATCGCTATTCTTCTATCTTTATCCACTGTCATTTTAAGGTAAGGTGGATCACACTATAGATGTTTTAGTGAGCCACAAATCCACAACAATCTCCGATCTTCTACTTTGGAGACATAAATGTTTCCAATCATGCATAGTCACTATCGTGAGATTCTCTCCAAATTGTCAGTATTGGTTGAAGGGGAAATGAGACATCAATATTATTGGAAAAGAAACGCCAGAAGAAGAATTCTAGAAGGTTAGTTGAAACGTTGTTAGAATGTTGAGAGTTTAACGTAACAAACTACACACCACATCTCACCACATTTTTGAGTATTTCCGTAATCCACCGAAAACCGTTATAACTTTTCAGTAATGGATTATTCTGGGAAAGCCCGCCGTGAACTCGGTTTATCCATCGACAATCACTGAAGATTGATTTAGATCTGGAATAACCCTTCATTGTTTACTTGCCCAGGTACAATATTGGAAACGGCTCCTTGAATTACTCTAGAATTCAAGCTTTCTCCTGAAGGCTTGGGCACCCATGCAAAGGTACCTCATAATCCTTGAGTAACGAGTTGGATGTTTCTATACCCCATAGGAAATAGTGGGCCTATTGATCAATATTAGTGCCTGAAAATATATGAAAAGTTGAATAGTAAATTGGGATGTTTCTCACCTTGGTAAAAAGGATGATATCAATTTCATGTCAGTACCCAAAATTAATTGGTCTCATGATACCGTATTATTCAGGGTGTTCCAGAATCCAGAACAATAATAGCAGAAATAATTTGTACACTTTTCAATTTGGTATAGCTTACATGCATTTTTTGTAAAGTAGGAATCGTGATATTGTTGATATCAGTGGAATAAATGATGGAAGAATAATTATTCCTGAGGATGACGTCCACATGAGCTCCAGACTTGTGCGTAGCTAATAATGATGTATAATGTATGAAACTAATGATGATGGAAGCTCACAGCTTTAGGTGGTCCCGAACCACCAGGAAGCAGTTTATAAACCATGGGTGCTAAAAGGTAGGGGGGGTTGTAGATGAAGTTCTGTTCTGTATAGGGCGTAGAATCTGAATGTTTCCTGATTATTCCACAAATAATAAAAGACTTAAAATAGAAATATGAAAGGCCTACCATACGCATTCAAATGAATAATTATTATTACGGAAACATCATAGGAGATCGGTTATTGGAGATAAAGTACCTTGGAAAGTAAATACACAATCTGTGACGAGAAGCTGTAGTCTTCCTTCCTCCCCGTTATTTCAAATCATATCCATCGGAAAATAATATTAAATTTGTATCAAATTCAGAAATTATTCTGATATTCATCCAATAAATAACATCAGTACAATAACAGATTGTTAAGCAACCAGTTCTGATCAGTGATGTTTTGTTTGCTAGCCAATCAAAGCGTGCAAGGTTAAGATCGTTCAATAGTCCATGAATTGCAAACAAAGATGACGAAACAATTCAGTAGGGGGTTAACCTGCGAAAAAAGTGTCTTAGTGATTAGTATATTAGCCACAAATTCAAACTTCGATCTCAAATAAAGATGAGACAAAGATGTTTCTCATCAAGATTACATTAAAATGATGTAAAATTTCTTTCGTGGGATTCACAGATTGTCAGTATTGGTTGAAATAACATTATTTGGAAGGAATGTTGAGGGTTTAACGTGAATCTCACCACATTCTTTTGAGTATTTCCGTAATCCACTGAACACCGTTATAACTTTTCAGCATTGGATTATCCTAGGAAAGCCCGCCGGCGAATTCTCGTACAGACTCAATGTTATTCAACGAAATTATTCTCCAATGTTGAATTGATTGTCATCTTGACATCATGTCTACTATGAAAAATGACATTAAAAATTATTTCATGTTCTATTATTGCAGATGAATTCATCCAGTTATGTACAATTTCAAGCTACTTCTCAAAATATGATGCTATTTTTCAATTTGATATTTGGAGGTTGGACTCAGACTGCATCCTTGAAAATTTTGGGGTGGTCCCAGAGAAAGGGCAAGCAGCATCTATTTAAAATGACTACTGACGAGATTCTTCTGTTTGAGGGGTAGAAGCTAATTATTTTCTAAATCATTCGTTATTCCACAAATGGAAAGATGTTAAAAGGAATGAAGAATGGAACAGGAAATATTATAACATATCCCTTCAAATCAATAAATTATTTTTACGAAATAGGTTATGGTATAGGTTTAATTATAGGTCAAGAAGATAACGATTCTTGGGAACTTGATAGATAAATGCTACAGAAGGACATGGTTTTCCTTTTTTCTCCCCATTATTCCAAATCATGCCAAACACTTCAGATCAAGGAATTTGAGCCGAGAGACAAAGATAAGAATCTACCGCACACTGATTCTGCCTGTGCTGACCTATTCAACTGGATGAGAATATGATCAACATTTTGGAATGAAAAATTCCACGCCGAATTTATGGTGGTGTGCAAATTGATGGAGTGTGGCATAGAAGAAAGAATAGGGATCTGTATGATATGTACGGCCACACCAATGCACTGGCTATTATCAGAGTAGGGAGACTCAGGTGGGCAAGCCATGCTGAAAGAGCTGATGACTCATATCCGGCTAAAAGAATCATGAATTACAACATGGAAGGAAGAAGACGCCCTGGTCGACCAAGGCTGAGATGGATGGACTCAGTCACTGAAGATGCAAGGAGGCTTGGTGTAAGAAATTGGAGACGAGCTGCCATGGACAGAGTAGAATGGAGGCGATTGCTGGAGGAGGCCAAGATCCGTTTTGGATTGTAGAGCCGTGGATTATGATAATTCCAAATCATATCCATCTAAGAATATCAAATAATATGTAATTATGTAATTTATATCAAATTCAGAAATTAGTCTGTCATTTGCTCAATGAACAACAGAACTAGAAATATTGGTTGTCATCAAGCGACTAGTTCTGATCAGCCAAGTTTTGGTGGCTAGGAAATCAAAGCGTGCTAGGCGGTTCAAGAATTGCAAACTTGCAAACAAAGTCGATGGATAAATAGATAATATAATACAGTAGGGGGTAAACATGTGAAAAAATACGGTAGCTGTTTTAGTGAGCCACAAATCCGCTTCAATCTCCAATCTTCTGGTTTGGACACATAAATGTTTCCAATCAATATTTCAATCATAATTATATAGTCTCTATCGTGAGATTCACTAAGAATTGTCAGTATTGGTTGAAATAATATTATTTGAAAGGAATGCTAAGAGTTTGGAGTGAATGTAACTACATACTTTTCAATATTTCCGTAATCCACCAAAAACCGTTATAAGTTTTTCAGCAATGGATTATCCTGGGAAAGCCCGCCGTGAACTCGGTTTATCCATCGACAACCACTGAAGATTAATTTAGATTTGGAATAACCCTTCATTGTTCACTTGCCCAAGATACAATATTAGTAAATTATTTGTGTAGTAAATTAGAATGTTTCTCAGCTAGGTAGAAAAAACAATAACAATATTACATATCAGTACCCGAGGTTTCTTGGTCTTGAGATATTATTCGGGGTGCTCCAGAATCTTGAACAAACCAAAGTTGATAATGATACCAGAAATAATTTGTAATTTGTATACTTTCCAATTTGGTATACATACATATCTGAAGTAGGAATCGTGATATTGTAGATATGAGTGAAATAAATGGGAATTATAATTTCAGAGGATGATGTCCACATGAGCTCCAGATATGTGCGTAGCTAATAAAACTAATGATGATGGAAGCCCACAGTTTTAGGTGGTCCCGAACCACCAGAAGGCAATTTATGAACCAGGGGTTCCAAATGGTGGGGGGGGGGATGAAATCTTGTTCTGTATGGGGCGTAGAATCTGAGTATTTCCTAAATATTTAACTATTGCACCAATAAAAAGGTGAAAAAAAGACTGAAAACAAAAATGTAATACCATATGCATTCAAATAAGTTGAATAAATTATTATTACGAAAAATATCATAGGGCTATAGCCTTCCTCCTTTCCTGATTGTTGAAAATCATATCCATGAAGAAATATTGAATAATATGGAATTTTTTATCATATTCAGAAATTAATCTGACATTTATTCAATAAATAACAGAACTACGAAAACAAATTGTCTAGTAACCAGCTCTGATTAGGATAGTTCTTGAATTGCAAATACAATTTTTATTTTTATTTTTTATTTATAATTGTTACAAAGTAGCACTGATTGGGAGAGAAAAACTAAGGATACCCCTTGTACTATTTCTCTCCCAAATTTAGTTAACATTTTAAAAGTCCAAAATAGGGTTATGGTTTCACTTTTCTAAAATTTAGTCTATTTTCACAAAAAAAAAAACAACAAAAACTGACAAAACAATACAGTAGGGGATTAACCTGCGAAAGAATAATTGTTTTAGTGATTAGCATATTAGTAGGCTATTCAAACTTCAATATCCAATTCTCTACTTTCAGTCCGGCTTCTTATGGCTCAAAAACAGGGTTTCGTAGGCACTTCTACCACCAGTGTTCATAGCTACCCAAAATATAATGTTCTAGATATTAATCACATTTTAATCACTCTTTCCATGATTAATTTAGTTTCAAAAACTTGGAACATACAATCTTCGGGGACGAAATTTCACTTTTCACTCTGTAAATGTATTCGCAGTGAACTTAACCTACTATTACTGAGGCTGTGTTGTAGTATATCCTCGAAGCTTTAAAATGACATCTAGTTGAGGGCTGTAAGTCCATTT
>NW_024090366.1:0-20578 GCF_014356525.2 Nilaparvata lugens
GCAGTCTTTGAACAGACATATTGCTCCTTCTTTTGCAGCCCTTTTTCTTTTATAAACATTTTGAAGATGCTGCTGCAAACTATAAATATTGAACTTTTTTTTGTATAAACTACAATTCAAATGGAATGATTTCTCAGACATGATGGCTACACTGATTCACAATGTTTGCCGACTGTACTTGCTCATTATTGTTAACTGGTTCACGAGAACGAAGTAACTGTTATTTTTCCAAGGAGCCGGTAACAAACTGCTCCAACGAATGTGTTACTCAAGGGGTCGCATGAATTGGGAATATCTGGAACTCAAAATATCTTGCAGCTGGCCGGAATTGGATATATATGGAACTCCAAATATGTTGACAGGCGGAACTCCGAATATCGTGCAGACCAGCAGAACTCAAAATATCTTGTCAGCTGGTGGAATTGGAAATATATCGAATTCACAATATCGATCGTTATTAGCAAGACTGTGTAGATGTGGGATAAAACAATTTTATCGCAAAACAAATAAAGGGTTCTATAGTTAACCTAAAATAAATTTATCAACAGTCGTCAGTCTTGTTTGTTGAAACAGATAACAGAGTTTTGAAAGCTTGCATGATATGTATGGATATGATGAATATAATTGAAAAAGAACGACATACCAGGTCCAAAAGTATTCTATTCCCAAATTTTGATAATGAAAAACAAGTCCAAAAAGATCAGCCAAGTTGTTTCTACTGTTTAAAGTTCTAGTCCAATATTTCCATTCAAAATTAATATATAATGAGCTATGAATTACCCTAAGTGGGCTAATTAGTCCATATCATTCCAGAAAATAAGTCAGTCTTGAACCATTTCTCAATAACAAACACATTACCAGTACTCCCACTTTGGCACTGATATTCTGAGTTCCAGATATTTCCAATTCCGCCAACTGACAAACAAATAATTTGAGTTCCAGATACTCCCAATTCCGCCTAGCAACATATCTCGAGTTCCGGATATTTCCAATTCCACTGTCTGACAAATATTCGGAGTTCCACCCAGCAACAGTTTTCAAGCATAGGACATTATTTAACATTGATTTTGAGTTCCAGAAATTTCCAATTCCGCGGCCACTACTCAAGCAGATACTACGCTTGCGCAGTTGAAAGGTACAGGCGACACTCGCCTGTCACACCGACCCGACCACAGTATACAAATTCTGTGCCCACACCCACATAGCCCCAGATTCTGCTTTACTTTCTCCTTGATAGTAATCAGAAGGAAGTTTATTTTTCTTTCATAACAATATCCTTACAACTCAAATCTATAATTAATCTTTTATACCAAAAAAGAATATAAAATATTGATAACTCACACCTTTTTTCTTTCAAGAAACTAATGGATGAATTGGTAAGTACCTACTTTGAAATAAATTTCACTTGATCATAACCTAAAACAACTGTATTGTGAATATTGTTGATCTTCTCTATATAAATGCAGATGAAAATAATAATTTTGTACTTCTAAGTTATCTTTCAAAAAGATGAATAATTTTTTTCAATTGAAAAAAAAATCTTCTAATTCAAAACTTGTTTGTGAATTTCATGTCTGTGACAGCAAAATTGATCACTGAGCTGTAGGCTTATCTTCCGCATTATGCTTTAAGAATAAATTAAGATTTTGTTAAAGTTTAGTATGACCAATCCAATAAATGCCCTTTATTGTTTCTAGTGTCATATGCATCTGTTCAAATCTATATAGGCCTAGCCTAAATAAAAATCGTGCTTTAAATTTTGACATTCAATAACTTTTTTGTGTGCATCAAATTTGTAAAATTAGTAGAAATAGTAAAATATGAATAAATAAATATAAAACTAAGCACATGGAAAGTCCATATTGAGATGTAAATGTAAATACTGATTGTTGGATAATTTTCATAAAAATATAGTAATGCATCAGATTAAGCTAAGGCTAAACACACCTGATGAGGCGCGGCTTGGTGATACAAAGTGTTGATCTTATGGAGATTACCGTTCCACGCCATGCCCTATTCAGTGTGTGTGAGTTCTTCCATTCAAACCAATAAGCAAGAAGCAACTGCATGTTGAGGAGATAAGGATGAGGTGGTTTGGGCATGTACAGCGACGGGAGGAGGATTATGTTGGACGAAAAGTGCAGGATTTTGTTTTGGATGGTGTGAGAGGATGAGTGGGCGAGGTAGACCAAGGATGAGGTGGGGAGATAGAATAGCGGCTGACTTGTGGGAGAGTGGTTGGAGGAGAGGAAGCATTGGATAGGGCTTTGTGGAGAGGCAGACTAAGAGAAAGGAATGCCGACCCCATTTAAATGGGATAAGGTACAGCCAAAGAAGAAGGAGAAGAAGAACTGCATGCAAAATGCTGCATCGCGCCTCCTCAGGTGTGCATCCAGCTAAAGTTTGTCATGAGATGCATTAACCATTTGGCAGTACGAAGTTTGCCAGGCCAGCTAGTCTAGAATAGAATACATTTTATTTCACTTGCTTAAAATGCAATACAAAATGAATATATAGTACATAGTATATATTTATGCATGATAGTTATAGAATATAATTACAAAGCTTTAAAAAAATAAAAATATATAAATACATACCTAGCATATTACTTATTTATGTTTATAAATAATAATACTGCACATTTTTTAATTTGACGAGAATTTTGTATTTTGACCAAATGAACATAGAAAAAACATCTCGAAAATACAAGTATATTATATCAATTAACATTGCATAACCAAAAAATAATGAATTATATGCATGTGGATTATATGCATAATATTGATGCAAGTAGAATAAATACTAGCTTGCAAAGTGAGAGAAATATTACTTGAATGCAAGCAGGAATCGATTGGTTCTTCAAGCGCACACACCAACACACACATTACAAAAATTATAAATGCCTAATAGGACTCAAATTTTGAGGTACAAAATTATTCAAAGGGTGGATAATCAAGTTCAATGCAGCACAATAAACCATTCCTAAACATCATTTGGATGAGCTTCGAAAAGACAAGGCTTCAGTTTGGATTTAAATTTTTCTAAGGTTCTCAAATTTTTAATTTTTGTAAGCAGAATATTTTAGAACTTCGGCCCAAGAAACAGAAAGCACTTCTGAAAGAGAGAACAGCTTGCTTTAGGGCATCTCACCAATCCCAGAGTTATCTGCTGTGTTTGCTGGAAATGATTACTCTCAACCATGGGCTGACCATAGCTTCAACTCATCCTGTAGAATAGAGCTAGGACTTTGAAGACGTACATATGTCTGAGAGACAATGCATTTATCTGTTTGAAGAAAGGGAAAGGATGTGTTTGTCTGTGAACTCCAAATATAACTCAAACAGCTGCTTTTTGTAATGTAATTATTGATTTGATGAGTAAGAGTATGTTAAAACCCAGCATGCATTCCCATAATCCATTCTGTAGTTAAGAAAAGCAAAGTATAGTTGATGCAAAATATTTGGGGGAATAATTGGCTTAGGTTATATAAAACTCTTAACAAGTAGAATAGATGCTTCCTTAGACCCAAAACAAGGATATTCCATGACAATTTATCATCTACAACCAACCCAAGATATCTTATAAGACTGATTTCTTCCTACAACAGTGCAGTTACACTGCATCGTACTGCATTTAATTTCATGATAAAAAAGAGGGACATTCAACACGAGTGGTGATGACAAAGAAAAAGTTAAAGTAATTTGTTTTTGCAGCATTTAGTGTTAACTTATTGTAATCAAACCAAAGGCGGAGTATATCAAGATCTTGCTGCATCATCACGTGCAGTTCATCAACACTTTTATTTAGATGAGTAGGAGAATGCAGTGTCATCAGCAAAAGACGTTGCAATGCCATTGAACTTGTAAGAGGTCATTAATATACACAAGAAATAGAAGGGGTCCTTGGGGCAAGGAATAGTCCAGAAACCTTTACATTTCTTGCATTCAATCCCAAATAAATCTGTGAAATGAAGTTATATAATGCCATTTCAGTACTCAAACCATCCTGAAATCCAAATTTGCTCTTATAAAAAAGTAATTACTCTCCAAAAAGTGAAAAATCCTCCTCACAATCTTCTCAAATATTTTTGAGAACTCAGACAGAAGAGATATTGGTCTGTAATTTGAAGGATCCGAACGACTTCCACTCTTGAATATAGAAATCACCTTGGCAATCTTCAAGGGATCAGGGAAAATACCTGTATATATACTTGCATTAAATATATCATATAGAACTGGAACCGATGGAATTGCATTTTTTTTTAAGATGCGAGGAGATACAATCAGGACTAGGAGACATACCATCCTTCAAAGAATTTATTTCAGTAAGGATCTCATGGAAATCTATTGGTCTCATGAAAATGGTATTATAGACATTCTCTGATTCGAAACAAGTTTTGTAATTATCTATAATATTTTGAGTCAATGGACTTATTGAAGAAATTAGTCTGGTAAGAACTCCGATGAAGTAATTATTGAAAGAATCAGCTACCATTTGCACATCAGATATTGCCGCATCATCTGTTTCCAATCAAATAGTATGTTTCTTCTTCGAGGTCTGTCCACATGAGTTATTTATTCCCTTCCATTGGTTTTTTACTTTCCTTGTCCTATTACCATAAGTAAGGAAAGTATTGCTTTCCGAAAAAAATTAAGGTACCCCAATTTCTATACGTTTCAAGGTCCCCTGAGTCCAAAAAAGTAGTTTATGGGTATTGGTCTGTATGTGTGTGTGTGTGTGTGTGTGTGTGCGCGTCTGTGTACACGATATCTAATCTCCCAATTCACGGAATGACTTGAAAATTGGAACTTAATGTCCTTAAGGATACGACACAAACAATTTCTATCTAACGCAATTCAAGATGGCGGATAAAATGGTGAAAATGTTGTCAAAAACAGGGTTTTTCGCGATTTTCTCGAAAACGGCTCCAACGATTCTAATCAAATTTATACCTAGAATAGTCATTGATAAGCTGTATCAACTGCCACTAGTCCCATATCTGTAAAAATTTCAGGAGCTCTGCCCCATCTATGCAAAGTTTGATTTTATATTCTCAATCATCAGGCTTTAGATACAATTTAAACAAAAAATTCCAAGTGGAAAAGATTGAGCGTGAAAATCTCTACAATTAATGTTCAGTAACATTTGCACCTAAAATTGAAAATAAGCTCGAAATTCGAGAAAATGTTACTATTTCAATTACAAACTATTGGCAACTATTGATTCTATTAAATCATTATTACTTTGAAGAGATAGTTAACTTCGTGTGTCTCCAGCCTTATTGTCCTGTCACCAGCTGGCTTGGATCTTTGAATTGTAGACTTAAGATGCGCGGGAACACTAGCGTCAGGTGATAAATTTTCATAACGGCAAGGAAAGTTGTGTGAGTGCGCCACACCAGATTTTTATAGATAGGTCTTTCAAATTCGAATAGTACTTTGTTTTCTCTAGTTTGATCCATGTTTTTATATTATTTTTCAAAGCAATATAAGAATTTTTGATCCTATTATTATTAGGATTCCTAGATAGTGCCTAAAAAATCTTATCACGATTTTTTAAGACTGATACTAGTAGAAAACCAAAAACCACGCCTAGCATTTTTTCTCATGATTTATTACCGACTTGATGCCAATCAGGAGGTCTACGTATTTTTATTATAAAAACGTCACAGTAAACCGGTAAATTATAAATTATTCTCGGTTTAGGATCATCTGTCTTGAATATTTAACTTCCTTCCAATCAATTTTCCTTTCCTATCCAGGGGCTTCCTCATCCTAAATAGTCTCGGTCGCCCTCTTGACGTACCTTATTCATCCGATTCCTTTTGTTTTACTCATTCATTCACTATAAATAATCAAGCATTAAAATTCAAGTAATAGTGACTCATAACAGTTATGAAGTAAGATTGGTATTTTTCCTTTTTTCTTTTAATATGAGTGTTTGTGGAAAGTGCTCCAAACAGATTATTCGTACAGAGAAAAATAAAATAGTCTGTAAAGTGTGTCGGGTTACATTCCATGGTACATGTTGCAAGCTCACAATTAATGAAATAGAGTTTTTATCTGCCAGCAAACAGTGGATGTGTGAAGCGTGTAACAAGGAGAGAAGACTTAGTAGAGGTGAGCCCAACTCTTGTTTAGTTAATACGGA
Source organism: Nilaparvata lugens (assembly GCF_014356525.2). NCBI lineage: Eukaryota > Metazoa > Arthropoda > Insecta > Hemiptera > Delphacidae > Nilaparvata > Nilaparvata lugens. The sequence continues at coordinate 6,151 of NW_024090366.1, forward strand.
GTTTTCACTAACCACAACAAGTATGGGAATTACATTGGAGGAGCTCAAAGAAATCCTGGAAAAGCATAAGCAGGAAATACTCGACGGCCAGAGCAAGCTAGAATCGCAACTAAATAGATCAATTGAGATGTGCTTCGGCCTAATAAAAGAAAATTCTCAAAAGATAGCTGAACAGCAGGAGACTATTGTTGCTCAAAAGGCTATGATTGAGACACTAAAGGCAGAGAAAAAGAAATGCGAGTCGAATATGAGTGCTATGGGGAAACGTCTCAGTGAGGTTGAACAGTACTCTCGAAAAAACACGCTGGAGATCTTCGGAATTCCTGAGAGCGCGACTGAGAGTGATGCATCACTCAAGAAGACCGTCGTCGACGTAGGGAAAGCGCTGGGGGTCGCCATCAAGGAGGAAGCAATAATCGCCTGCCATCGTATTCCAGCTGCCAATCGCCCTGACAAAGGTATCATTGTTAAGTTTCTGCGAAGAGATGAACCTGACGGGCTGCTCGCGAAGAGAAAGGTAAAAAGAGACTTTTCAACTAGACACATACCTGGACGCACGGATGACAACCTCATCTACATAAATATCTCGTTGTCTAAGGAGAGGAGGATTCTTTTTTCCAAAGCACGTAAGTTGAAATCACAGTTCAACTACAAATATGTGTGGACTGACAGGAATGGTAGGGTTAAAGTGAGAAGGGATGACGACAGAAAATCTAAGGTGATTGTGATTGATGATGAGAGTGAATTGAATCGCATTATAGAGAGGGAAACTTTGAAATGCGGACCTAATGATAGTTGAAAATTTTACAACTTATTTCAATTATTTATCATACAATGTCAGACTTAATTCAATGGTTTTTTCACAATGTCATAAAATGCTATCCTATGTTACTAATTTTATTCCTTGCCCTGCAAATATGTTGTATTGTATGGTGAACTTTTTAATTTCTCCTGGAATTCTCTATTACAAGAACTTAGCCTATACTAGTAATAAGGTCACAAGATGCATTGGAGTATGTGATTATGATTATGCAGAGTACTACAAGCATGCCCATATTATGTATGTAATAGGAGATTATGCATCTAGGCAGATCATCTTTATTTTTGATTACATATTTGTATTGAAATTTTTCTATATCATATTCTCATACCGTGCTGTGGTTCCATTGTTTTTTCTGTGTTATTGTTGTTTCATGTCCACATACACTAAATTTACTTCTAAAATTATTTTTGCGTTGATATTATAGATTATGCCAGTAGCAAAACTTCTTTGTTCAATTGAGGAAACAAATACATTTATTACAGGATCAGAAGGCATCTGCATATATCACCAAAATATAAGAAGCATGCACTCAAATTTCGACTTATTTCTATTGCATCTTAACAGCCTTTCTGTGAAACCATTAATAATTATACTTAGCGAGGCGTGGTTACAGCATGAGAAGGATGTTCTCTTATACCAAATAGATAACTACGAAAGCTTTTCCGCATTTTCTGCTTTGTCTAGAGCTAGTGGTATAGTGGCTTATGTGCATAAATCTGTTGTTGCAGTGTTGGGAGATTTCGCAATTCCAAATTGTGATTGTTTGCTTTTAAATTGTATCTATGGTAGTCTCAAATTTTCGGTTATGGGAGTTTATAGATTGCATATTGGTGATCGTCAGTTATTTGTTAATAATTTGAGACTCGCTCTTGAGAATATTCCAATAAATGAATTAATTTGTCTAGGAGACTTTAATATTGATATAGGCTCAAACGATATAATTGCGGATGATTATCTTGACTGCTTAAACAGTAATGGGCTCGAACAGTTGATTGATATCGATACTAGGGTAACAGAGATATCATCGACTTGCATCGATCATTTCTCTTATCGCTCTATCCGGGTCACTATCAGTAGAGTTGCCGTAATAGATAACTCAATCACAGATCACAGAGCGGTAATAGGCTTCTTGCCAGTTGGACAAATGAAAAGAACTTTGTGTGATTGTCCTGAAATAAATAAACTAGATTATCAGCTACTTTCTAATAACATCAGATCCCATTCATGGACCAATATACTCGAAATAGATGACACAAATACTGCATTTAACAAATTTTATGAAACCTTCAATAGTATTTTAAATAGATCCACAATTAAACGTAAACTAAAAAATAAAATCAAAATGATAAAACCGTGGATGACACCTGGATTGTCAAACAGTATTGCTGTAAAGGATAAATTATATAAGTTACATAAACGAATGCCAAATAATACCGCTTTAAAGAATAAATTCATAGCAATGAGAAATAACGTGAAGCAATGGGTAAAAAACGCAAAATGTAAATATTACTCTGACAATCTGCTTTTACACTCCAAGAACTCTAAAAAGAAATGGGAAATTCTGAAATCATTATTACCTGGTGAGAGCAATAGTATTCAAAATATACAGTTAAATGAGGATGGAACAATCATCAGTGATAGTAAAAGCGTTGCAAATTTGTTCAACGAGTATTTTATTGATCTACCTGAAAAACTCTCCCAATCTCTTCCACAAGTATCAGATGATATAGTCCAGCAGTACAATTACGAATTTCAAAGCGAGCAAAGTCATACGACCATCTTTCTCAGCCCGATTGATGAATGTGAAATAATAAAAAACTCAAATTAAACGTCAGCTCTGGTAATGATGGATTAACATCAAGAATCTTAAAGGAGAATATCACTCACTTGTCCACTGTTATAGCATACTTATTTAATTTGGCGATAGTTGAAGGGCAGTTTCCAAAAATATTGAAAACAGGTACCGTAATCCCTATATTTAAAAAAGGGGATAGGATGTCCAAAACAAACTACCGTCCCATCTCACTCTTACCTACTCTATCAAAGGTGTTTGAGAAACTTATTAAAAAAAGATTAATGAACTTTTTAGATAACAACTTTTTCTTCTCCAATCAACAGTTTGGTTTCAGGCAGAATCTCAACACCGAGCTTGCCCTTCAACATTTCCTGCAAAATATATACTTAGGATTAAATAAAAAACAAGGTAATTGTGCTGCTGGATTGTTTATCGATATCAGTAAAGCATTTGATACTGTAAATCATGATCTTCTGCTACATAAACTGTGGCGAGCAGGTATTAGAGGTGCACCCTTGGAACTGCTTGGAACTTTCCTACAGGGAAGAAGTCAGGCAGTAAAAATTAATAATCAAATTAGTGACTTGCGTGATATCTGTCATGGGGTCCCTCAAGGGTCGGTCCTGGGACCTATATTATTCTTGATCTACATTAATGACTTATTCAATGGTGACTTTAAGGGACAATTAACAACTTTTGCAGATGACACTGCCTTATCATACAGTCCGGACCAACAGGACCAACTTGCTTATGACATGCAACAGGACTTGAATAAACTGTCATTTTGGTTCACTTGTAATAAGTTGGCAATGAATGTTCAAAAAACTAATTACATCTTGTTCAGTCTAAGTGGCAGTAGAAGTTTTCCTATGCCTATCTTCCTCCACGGATTTCACTGTAGGCGTGACTCTTGCAGTTGCCCTGTTGTGAAAATGGAATCCAATGTAAAATATCTAGGGGTGCTTCTAGATCATAACTTGAATTGGAAGTCCCACATTAAGTCCCTCAAGAAATCTCTTCAGTTCTACCTTAGAACAATATTTAAATTAAAGCAGATGTGCAATAAAAGTACCCTGAAAGAGATTTATTACGCATTTGCCCATTCAAGAATAAGTTATGGATTGAGTTGTTGGGGAAGTACATATTATTCCATTTTGGATCCCATTATAAAGCTACAGAAGTCTTTTATCCGAATAATTGCTGGTGTAGGATACAGGGATAGCACTTTACCACTATTTCAAGAATTCGAGATACTCCCTCTGAGACACATGTATATCCACAAGGTACTTAATATTTTCTACCTGCTGAGTGGGAATGATGGTGTAATAGTAAGCTATTGTGAGGTGGTGGAGGGCTCTCATTTGACGCGAGGAGTACTGAATCGCCATCTCCGAGGATTGAGACCTAACTGTACCCTTTTCAAAAAATCTTTTATGTTCCTCACCCCAAAATTTTTCAATCTTTTACCTATACACATCAAGATTAATTTTGGGTCCCAAAATAATAAGTATTACATCAAAACTAGCATAAAAAGATGGCTACTAAACTGCGATAGGGTTGGGGTGGAAATGATGTACAACTCCGTAATATAGTTCCAAAGGCTGTTCATTTATTTCCTTGTACACTGCGTATTACAGTCCCAAAGGATCCAATGGTAATTGAATTGATTATTCTAAATGATATTTGAGTACTGTTTAATTAAAAAAAAAAAAATATATATATATGTTATATATTTATTATTATTCTACGAGCCATTTTATATATGGTTGTTGTTGTATTATGTATGTTGCGGTTTCGGTATTCTAAATTTTTCAACCCTTACCTTATTGTGCTTGCTAATTTTGACTTTTGTCTGAGATTTGCGTATCATGTCTTATCTTGAGCTTGTTGTTATTTTATTTTATGCATAGAATTTTCCACTCTTGCTGATTTATGTATTTCTGTCTTTATCAATTCATCTCAAATTAATTAATTTATTATTCTTATTGTATTTTTTCATTTAAAGAAAATAGGTATTGTATACACTATTTTAGATAGTTCTTAGTTTTATTTAGTTATATATTTTTCTCTCTTTCGTTTTCGTTTTCAATAAATATTGTTTTTTTTCTGTCTCTCTGATGCTCCTCCATGCGGACGTGACTTAGTCACTTGCATGGTAGAATATTTCTGTATATTATGTGAAATTTCTGCAAGTGCAATTTTGTAATTATTTTGTTTTTTTTATACGGAAATAAAGATTATTATTATTATTATTATTATGATAAGAACCAAAGATAACAAATGTAGAATTGGAACCATACTATAGTAGTCCATCTGACATTTGTTGTAGAAGTATAATATCCATATTGATGTTTTCAAATTTGGATTAGTGCTTTTTGGAAGATTTCTTTTAAATTCCTCGAATTGAATGTGCTTGACTTTCGGATTTTACTAACATTGACTACATCTGATTCAGTATCTGCTTCTTAAAACAATTCTCAATTGCCCAAAGTGTCACTGTTTGTGATTGATAGACTATGTCAAGTGTGGAATGAATTTATTGTCTTCTCATTGATTGTGATGCCACATTGCAGATGGCGGCAGTTAAGCAGGAGAATGATAGCAGCCAAGAACCAGCGCCAGGGTGCAGCACTGCAGGCTCTCCAACCGATGATGGTTCCAGCCAACAATATTTGATCTCTGGCTACAATCTCATATTCATCAAAGAGGATGCATATGGTGAGATTCATTCTATCACTATCCAATTCTTGATTGATTAGCTCTGCTTAGGCGATTAGATTGTGGCAAATTCCTCACATGAAGCTTTTTCATATTCAGGACTGGAAAATCCTGTAAGAGAAAATGTGTAACTATGATATTTCCCAGTAGAATTACAATTAATACTCTCTGTAAAGTCACAAACTTGAAACTACACAATGAAAACTCATATTTAATTGAGTGAACACCACTTTCAAATCTTTTCCACATTACCAAATGAAAAAGTTCTGTAATTCTATTCTATTTCAAAAGATGTACATCTTATTATGATTTAATTCACAATGGGAATAAAACTAAATGATTATTATTATTATCTTATTATGAACTCAGTGATTAAAATGATAATTACTGAGTTTTATTATTATTTTTAATTTTCATCACATTACTATGTGAGTTTTTCATCAAAATCTGTCTATGACAAGACTTTGATGAATTATTCTGCTGCTAGGTATGAGAATGCCCTAACCATTGATACAGTGTTGAGCATCACTGCCTTCTGCATCAAGTAGATCTTGTTTCTCGAGGCACCCAGATGACTTAAGTTTGCAGTCACTTTTCCCCCATCAATCCAACTGCAGATATTATGACTGGAACGATTTCCACTTTCTCTTGATGCCAGATATCCTTTTTCTCAGCTGCCGGGGGGAGACACTTGGAAATCTTTTCACTATAGTAGTGTTCCATGTTATGGCAGCATGGAATGCCTACATCTACTAGTAGTTCTGTGTACAGTAGAACTCGAGCAGTTATAAACCGCAGCCACTTATTCTTATACTGTCTATCAGAGAAAATCCTGTCTGTATGTCGTGTCTGCGAGATATCGGTGTGAAAACGGCTAATGGCTGTTCGGGTTGGTGTATCAAAAAATCTAATCTCCTTTCAAGACATACTGGCAACAGGACAGCCGAAGTTCAAAGCAGAGAAAGTTCGAGAGACAATACTATGTTATTTTAGTTATTAATTGCATGCCCTATTGCACATAATCAATAATTCATTTAATAGTGCATAAAAATTGCATTCAATGAGGCATGCAATTAATAGTCTACACTGCTTTTTTACCACGTTACATTGAGATATTGAATTGCATGCGTCATGGCATGCAATTTATTATCTTTCGAAAGCTGATTTATGATGAATAATTTTATAGTCTGATTTTTACTCTAATATTGGCGTATGAAGGATACTCCTTTCTCCCTTTATATTATCCTTGAAATGCAAAATTTCCAAATAACATTTCACATATATCGACGCGCAATTTAAAAAGGAACATACCTGTCAAATTTCATCAAAATCTATTGCCATGTTTCGCCGTAAATGCGCAACATATAAACATATAAAAATTTGAACATTCAAACATTTAAACATTAAGAGAAATGCCAAACCGTCGACTTGAATCTTGAACCTCACTTCGCTATCAATTAAGACTGTTTCCCTAGTCAGCTTATTCATCAGTATTAAATCTGGCCTGTTATGTGGAATCGTTCTGTCAGTCAGCACAGATCTGTCCCAATACAGCTTGTGGGTATTGTTCTCTAGGATTGAAGTTGGAGCATATTGATAGTAAGGGACTTTCTCAACAATCAACTTATGCCTTAATGCCAGGTCCTGGTGCAGTATGCCAGCAACTTTATTATTATTATTATTAGTATTATTGTATTATTAATGTATCAATAAATTATTATTCACTTGAGATTTACAACCATTTTTCTTTTTATATGATTTGAATTGAAAATAATTATTTTGAGATCACTGTTTGATTATATCAATTTATTATTTCTATGTTTTGTTTCCTTATAAAGATATAATGTAAAACTTGACTCCTCCAGTCAAACCTTCTTTTGAAGGTTTTGGAGTATCTATATTTCGTCTGGTGTATAATTTTTGAAATTCTCCACTGAAAAAGAATTTCCTCATCATTTATCATTCTTGTTTATTATTCTTAATTTTTTGTTTCTAAGATTTATTTTTATAAGTGTATTTTTCATTCTTGTTTGTTATATTTTCTGTAATAAACTCCCTTCTTCTGGGGGTACCATACCAGGACAAAGGAAAAGGGAAGGAAAGAATTATAAACTCATTCATTATTATTAGTCATAATGCCATTATTTAAATTTACCTCTGATATATTATTTCCATTATCACTCAATTTCAATGTTTTTACTAGTTTTTTTCTAGTTCATTTACATTATCAATGTTTGCAGTTGAGCAAGAGGCAGAAGGAAGTTCAGTGAAGAGTGAAATGGAGATGTGGCCTCCAAACTGCATCACATCAGGAACTGCCAATGCAACAGAAGTGGGTGGACTGAAGGCACATTCAATCTCTCCAGTGGAAAAGTGTACTGAGCCATCTGTGACTGGCAAAAAGACCAAGCTCTACAGTTGTGCTGACTGCAGCTATGAAACACACCGTTCCCATGATTGGAATAGACATATGAGAAAACACACTGGGGGAAAGCCTTTCAGTTGTGAGATTTGTGACTATAAATGTGCATATTCAAGTAATTTAAAACGACATCTCAGAACACATACAGGAGAAACACCTTTCATTTGCGAATTTTGTCACTATAAATGTGCTCAATTAATTAGTTTGACATCTCAAAACACATACAGGACATACACCTTTCAGCTGCAACTTTTGTGACTATAAATGTACTCAATCAAGTACTTTGAAAAGACATCTCAGAACACATACAGGAGAAACACCTTTCAGTTGCAACTTTTGTGACTATAAATGTGCTCGTCCAGATAGTTTGAAAATACATCTCAGAACTCATACAGGAGAAACACCTTTCATTTGCGAATTTTGCGACTATAAATGTGCTCGTCCAGATAGTTTGAAAATACATCTCAGAACTCATACAGGAGAAACACCTTTCATTTGCGAATTTTGCGACTATAAATTTACTAAATCAAGTAATTTAAAAAGCCATCTCAGAACACATACAGGAGAAACACCTTTCAGCTGCACTTTTTGTGACTATAAATGTGCTTATTCAAGTAATTTAAAACGACATCTCAGAACACATACAGGAGAAACACCTTTCTTTTGCGAATTCTGTGACTATAAATGTACTAAATCAAGTAATTTGAAAAGCCATCTCAGAACACATACAGGAGAAACACCTTTCAGCTGCAACTTTTGTGACTATAAATGTGCTCGTCCAGATAGTTTAAAATACATCTCAGAACACATACAGGAGAAACACCCCTCAGCTGCAACTTTTGTGACTATAGATGTGGTGACTCAAGTTCCTTAAAAAGACATCTCAGAACACATACAGGAGAAACACCTTTCAGCTGCAACTTTTGTGACTATAAATGTACTCAATCAAGTTATTTGAAAAGACATCTCAGAACACATACAGGAGAAACACCTTTCCGCTGCAACTTTTGTGACTATAAATGTACTCATTCCAGTAATTTGAAAAGACATCTCAAAAAACATACATGAGAAACAATTTTCAGCTGAGAATTTTGTAAGCCACATTTACTCATTCAAATTCATTTAATTTTTTAGTAGTTCAAGTCTTTAGTGGATTATATTCACTAAACACTTATTAGCAATTCATATTTGATGAATAGTTTCAAGTTGATATTTTGCTCCGCCATCAACTCATCGCCATGTATCTTGCTTGATCCTCTGCTTCTCCTTGAGTAGCTCTCCAAGTCAGCCTTAACCTGATTCCTCCATCATAGCCTACGTTTAGAAACACTGTCTTATGGTGTTCACATTTTTAGTTGATATCTGTCAGCATGATGAAACCCTAGGTCACAGAATACATACAGAATGGAAAGTCGGCTATAGTGAGGTCCACCTTAAAAGTATGGCAGTGTTTGATTAGCAATGGTATTGCTATCTTTGTCTATCATTCAATAAAGTGGATGGTGTTATATCTTTCTCGATTTGCTCTGTTACCAGATCGTCTTTGTAGAATTGATAATTAATTAACATAATATTTCATCTTAATTATGAAAATTCATTATGAAATTATTGAAAATATAATTTCTTGCTTGATAAAATATAATTGATTATTTTAAACAAGAATGAAAAGTTAATATGTTACATCGATAAACCTGTATCAGCTACCATCTACAACATTTTAGCCACCATCTTGAATTGTATTTGATCGAAATTGTTCATGTCGGATCCTTATAGTGTAAGGACCTCCTTAGGTTCCAAATTTCAAGTCATTCCGTTGATTGAGAGATGAGATATTGTGTACACAGACGCACATACACACACATACAGACCAATACCCAAAAACCACTTATTTGGACTCAGGGGACCTTGAAACGTACAGAAATTTAGAAATTGGGGTACCTTAATTTTTTCGGAAAGCAATACTTTCCTTACCTATGGTAATAGGGCAAGGAAAGTAAAAAATTATGAACATCTGAAAACAAATCACCTACTGTATTTCCTTCTTTGAATTTTTATATTATTATTGCATATAATTTTTGTTTTGTCGTTTCTATTATACTGGGTGCAGCAGGAAGGGTGGATGTTTTTAGAACAGATAGTATTCTGATTTGGGTAGTTGGATTGGGCCAGCTGAAGTGAACATGTGTTCGGTAGATCATACCATTTTTTCTAGTCATTGTTTAATCGGCATCATGGATTCGTGGAATGTGCAACATCGTGTGTTTACTTACGACAGTTTTGTGCGTAATAATGAGAGTATCATTACAGTTCAGCGCGAGTCTCGTCGTCATTTCAATCTTGCGAGAAATGAAAATGTACCCACTCGCAACACCATTTTACGTTGGGTAAAATCATTTCGTTCAGTAGGAACAGTAATGAATAAACGACCACCAGGGGCTCATCGCACTGTACGCACTCCACAAAATGTGGAAAGAGTTCGGCAAGCCATACTCCGTAGTCCTAATCGATCTGCTAGGAGACATTCTTCTGAACTGAACATCAGTGATCGGTCAGTAAGGCGTATTTTACATAAAGATCTAGGATTTCATCCCTACAAAATGGCCATGGTTCAACAATTGAATCCTGGCGATTATGTAAAGCGGCTGAATTTTGCTCGAGAAATGTAGGCCATATTTGACCAAAATGAAAACATCATTTTGTTTACGACAGATGAAGCACATTTTCATTTGAATGGTACCGTTAATCAGCAGAACTATCATTATTGGTCAGATGAAAATCCAAAATTAATGCATGAGAGACCATTACACAGTCCCAAGGTGACAGTTTGGTGTGCTGTGAGCAGTATATTTGTTATTGGTCCATACTTTTTTGAAGACGACAACGGGACCACTGTAACTGTAACCTCAGAACGTTATAGACAGATGTTCACTGAATTCTTCCTTCCTGAATTAAGAAGGAAACGTATTCCTATCCGGCAAGTATGGTTTCAGCAGGACGGGGCGACAGCTCACACAGCAAGAAATTCAATGGAAGCAATTCGGGCTGTTTTTCGTGGTCGCATCATTTCTCGGTTTGGTGACATTGATTGGCCTCCTCGTTCTCCAGACCTGTCCATGTGCGACTACTTCTTGTGGGGTTTCCTGAAGTCACGTTTTTACCAGCATAAACCACGTACACTTCAAAAACTGAAGGAAGCAATTCGTGAGGAAGTCGAACAAATTGGCAGGGCAATGTTAGAAAGAGTACAATCCAACTTCCGAGAGCGGCTTGTAAAGTGCATTGCTGAAAACGGCCGTCACCTGTCAGATATTGTTTTCAAACATTTATTTTCTGAAATTGTAAAATAATGTGAATATTGTTCTGTAAATAAATGTTTTTTTTATTCATAGGTAACGACATATTACTTTTTTGAAAACCGTTCATCCTTTCTGCCGCACCTTGTATAACTCTTCCTACCTGTTTCTTACAAACTTTGATGATTGTAATTTATGCCTTGGTATTGGAATATTCCAATGCTCAAGAGAAATATACAGCATCTATCTGATTGTTTTTCATACCACATTTTGACTTATTTTTGTATCATTTGGGTTTAACATAATTTATTAATACAATTTCAGGAGAAAAAAATGAATATTTTTATTCTGATTCTGATTAAATATAATTGACTAATTCCTGAAAATAAAATAAACATTTATTATGCTGGATTAATATTTTCTAGCTCATAATCTTGGTACCCGATCTGATTTCCCAATAGTAAACCGTTCCTAAACCCGTTATGTCCAAATTACTGTTCCAAAATCCATCAAGTTCAAACTATTTTTCTTTGTTTTCAAAAAACTGTTGTCACTTGATTTTCTATAAAAGTATGGAAATTTATTTCATAAATAAACTCCAATGGATGTGTTGTCCAACATTCAGAGAAATTATAATTCAGGAGACAAGTATAAACTATATCCATATCTCCATACGGTATCGGGTATATCATGTTTCACATATTTTTCTAAAGATAAAATTGTCACACATTTCAAACAAACTTTTTTGTCATACTTACTCAATTGAAGCTGTTTTCCATGCATTAAATTGAGCCGGTAAACAGCTGTTTCCAGAACAAGAAAACATGTGATTTTCATTAAAGCATACTGTACTGTAGAGAGATCATTATGTTCTCTTTACAGTCGAGTATGTTAGGACTCTACTGAATCTTAATAACATCTGAGTAATTAATATGCTAACTCAAATAATTAAAGAACTCATTTAATGAGTTTCAAGTTATAAGAACTCATCTGAAATCTTAAGCTGCGTACATATAATCGTGCTTCCAACCTGCACCGAGCACGCTCCTTCCTCGTACCGCCTTCGTACCACCATCGAACCACAGTCGGACCGCCCACGCACCCATCATGAACGTTACGGAAGATGTTAGATCTTCTTGCGTTCCCCGGTCGAACTACTCTTGCTCCCCGGGTCGATCATCAATCGCTCTGCTGGAGTGACGTTTGGTTGTGGAGCAGAGCGAGAGTCTGTACGCACCTTTATAAATTTAGGCCTTTATTATTTTATTTGAGCTCAAAGTGTCTGTCTGTTATGAACTAGGCCGCTATGGGCTAGGTTATGTTTAAAGAATGCAGTAGCTCGAGCAGCAGCAGGTAATGGTTTCATATGATAATTCAATTCAACTAAGTTTCGGGGAGAAACAATAATACTTATGCGGTAAATTATTGTTACCGGACTTGTTACGTAAAGTACTATTAAATCATTCAAGTATCTTATACTCACGTGCAACACGTGTCACCCCCACGCAAGTCTCGCTGTAGGAATGCACCTCTATAGTGAGGTCCACGTTATAATGGCAGTGGATAAAGATAGAAGAATAGGGATGCCGATTCTCTGCATTAATTAATTATATTTCTACATTGTCAAAAACATAATTGGCATCGTTGTGGACCTAGAAAAGGATAGAACCACCGGCTTTGTCAAATGATAGACAAGGATAGCAAAACCAAAGTTGATCAAATACTGTCATTATAACGTGGACCTCACTATAGTATAAAGGAGTATGTGCAGGCGCTAGTAGCTTATTTGTTAGAGCAGTTCTGTTCACTGTAATAACTTTTACTGAGCTGTAACTGGCATTCAGTGGAACTGCAACTGATTCGTCAATGTACGAGAACACAACATAACCTCTTTGACTTAAGTTTATATCAAACTCAAAACTTGTAACATAACCTTCAAATTATTGAAGTCGGAAACTACTTTCATTGATTCATTGGACCCTGGAAACATTCCTGAGATTTCAAATTTGTAAAACTATACACCGGTACTTTTTATGCTTCTTCAATTTCTGTTGATGGCTATGATGCAATTTATTGTTCTGTTCTATTCACTCATGTTAGAATAAAAAAAATTGCATGGTTGCCTGTAAAGTCGGTATACGGGCGAAAGTTTTGCGTGACAATGACTTTGAGTGGTAAAATAATTTTAATGTGAATATTCATTCGTATAGTAGGAAGAAGGATGAAATAATAATAGTAACAATTTAAAACACTTATTTTATTTATACATAACGATTTATACTACTTTTGTGATTGAAAACTACCACAACATTGTGATTACTACACCATAACCTATTCACTTATGTCTTAGTCATTTATTTCATCATGTTATATTATCAGTCTGAAATTATTTATTTTTGCTGTTTGAATTGTTGCGCTTTGGTGTTATGGGGTGTGTGTGGCACAGTGAAAGGTATGGCAGTATCATCAGTATTATCAGTCTCCATCGGTGTACTGAACGTTGAAGGAATGTTGCCAACCTGGGAAGTAGTGGCGCAGTCGCAGGAGATTGCTTGCGGCACCTGCGCAGGTTGACTGCTCTGTTTCACTCTCTCTCCAGGTGAATGCCTTCGGGTTGCTGCTGCGTTGCTGGCCACTGCTCCTATTCGTGCTCTTTCCAGACGACCGTGAACCAAAACGAATGCTCTCACTCGCTCTCATTGTGAGCGCATAACGCGGAGCGTAACACAGTTTCTTGAAATGTCCCCCAGCAAACCAATTTATAAGACGTTGTCATGTCAAAAATCGAATACTGAAAAAACAGTGTTTCCTTATTGTAGAATATGGAAATTTTGTAGAATATTGGAAGAAATATTGTAGAATAATCCTACCTATATTGCCTTCTTTTTAAATTATTCCACATTATGTATGGCTGAAATGCATCCTTCTCTGTCAAGTGTTCCATTGACTCTGAATGTTTTTCTGCAGTCTTTGAACAGACATATTGCTCCTTCTTCTGCAGCCCTTACTTACTTACTTACTTGTTACTTGTTGTAGTCTTCTCCATGGTCGTTGACCTGGGAATCGTCAAATTTCTTCCCAATCAATGGGGATTCACGGTCGGTGATGCTGGTATGCATGGTCGTCTATGAACTCTGCCAATGCATAGTAGGGTCTCATGATCAAGTAGTTTTTCAGACTTCTAGTAAAGGCACCGTAGTCCTGAATTGCCTTAAGCTCCTTGGGCAGAAGGTTGAAGAGTCGGGCCCCAGAGTAGGCCGGCGACCTGCTGAATTTTGTGAGCCCGTGCTGCTGGAGTTCAATGTCAGCTCCATTTCTTGTGTTGTGGGCATGTCTATTTCCCCTCAATTCTGGGCTACTCCTCACAGCCAGGGTTT
>NW_024090367.1:0-42827 GCF_014356525.2 Nilaparvata lugens
GTTAACCGTGATTATTTCACGAGAACCAATCAGAGAAGACCTTTTTGATGGAACGGCTTCTCTGATTGGTTCTTGTGGAATTAATCACAATTAAAACTTTCTAGTTTTTCGAAAATTTAATTTAAACGTGGACTATGCCCCATTTTGGAAAGCAAATTTTCCAACTCCAGCTGTTTAAAGTATAGAACTTAACTAAATCCCGAGCTCGGAAACCGGTCCTTAATGCCCTTAGGCATTAAAAACCAATTTTCAAAAATAGACGAAATACAGCTACTCAATTTGTGTTTTCTTCAGGATAATAATATTATGAGAGTAGGAGGAATTTTCTCCATACTCCAATATTACTTGCTTTCTTTGTAAGGGCTACTCGTATTTATATAAAAAAATATTGAATGTAATTTATAATCCAGCTGACAGTTGATTTGTTTTTTAATAGAATAACTAGTGACCCCTGGGTTATAGAAATCCGCAATTTGTAATTATACCCTGAGTTAATGAGAATTATTATGGAAACAGTTAAATATCTCTTTTACAAGTAGTATGATATGACATTAGGTTCCATGGGGATCCTATTCCAATTGAAAAAAAACTACTTTCTATCGCTTCAAAACTATACTCCGCCATCTTGGATCCAACTTCATTTTTAATACAACTTCTTTTTTCAAATAGGAACGTGGTCATATGATACATGATTTCGATACAGAATTTAAAAAGAAAATTAATGACAAAACCTGCACATATATCTGAAAACGTTTCAATGATCTCAACATTAAAGATAATACTAATAATTAATTGACCGAAGTGAGGTTTAAGATTCAAGTCGACGGTTTGGCAATTCTCTTAATGTTTAAATGTTTATATATTGCGCATTTACGGCGAAACGCGGTAATAGATTTTCATGAAATTTGACAGGTATATTTATGTTCCTTTTTAAATTGCGCGTCGACGTATATACAAGGTTTTTGGAAATTTTACATTTCAAGGATAATATAAAAGGAAAAAGGAGCCTCCTTCATACGTCAATATTAGAGTGAAATTCAGACTATAGAATTATTCATCATAAATCAGCTGTCGAGTTGACTATAAATTGCATGCCATGACGCATGCAATTCAATATCTCTATGTAACTTGGTAAAAAATTAGCATCTGTGTAGACTATAAATTGCATGCCTCATTGAATGCAATTTTTATGCACTATTAAATAGGATGCAAAGAACTTATAACAGCTCGTCTGGGCGCCTAGATGTCTTCTGGTTTTCTCGCGCTAAATTCTGGAAAGCGTTATATGTTAATTAAATCTTGTGTAAGCATGATCTGATCAAATAAATAGTTAGTGTATCAGTGTGGATGTGCTTATGGTTTGGGACGTCGTTATAACTGCGTGAGGTCTACTGTTCACAGAACTACTAGTGATACAAAAATGAAATATATGGGTACCAACATTGAATAATCGAGTGTTAGTAAACACTAATAGTAGCTCTACTCACAATTTTAACACTGAACAAAAAAAATTGTCATAGAAAATTTGTCAATGTAATAGCAACTG
Source organism: Nilaparvata lugens (assembly GCF_014356525.2). NCBI lineage: Eukaryota > Metazoa > Arthropoda > Insecta > Hemiptera > Delphacidae > Nilaparvata > Nilaparvata lugens. The sequence goes on from NW_024090367.1 coordinate 1,547, forward strand.
CTATCACAATTAGTATTATCAATTACATGTATGTTACAGTCAATAGACAGGCAGACAGACGTTAACATTAATATAGAACTTATAAATTAAATAATTATGTTGAGTATTATTCAGCTGAAATCATGTGTCGGCGCATTAAGGACAGTCAGTGTGATACCAGCCTGCCAAATAGTAGCATCAGCTTTTTTAAATGAATTGAAAAATTACATTAATAGCATCTGATTAATTCCAGCTGACTAAATGATAAAAAAATCGAAACAAATTTTTCTTCTTAAGCACTTTCAATGTTATTTGTATATCCTGAAACAGGACGATGGAGTTAGGCCCGCCGCAAAGTAGACCCACGTGGAATGTTTTATAAACCATTGCTATAAAATTATTCATAATCAATCAGCTGACAAGTGATTATTCATTGCATGTATTACACAGATGTCTAGAGAAGCCTAGCAATGGTTTACAAAACATCCCACGGCGTGGGTTGCTTTTCGTGGATTAGCGTTGGTCTACTTTGCGGCGGGCCTTAGTGAACTCTGCTGTCCAACGAACTTGACCTGTAAAAAGGTTCAAAGAATACATGTTCAACATTTGAAGCTGATTGATCAATTCTCTCTAATGTTATTGTAGAACATACAAACAGATGGCCAACGACTTTTGCCTTCAGTAAGTCAAAGGTGAGAACTCGCTAACGCTCGTTCAATAAATCATTGCAATTGTTTATTTTATTACTCAGTGAAACCTGGGCCCTGTTTCATAAAACTTATGTCACGTAATACAGGAGGATCACCATTCCAATTACATGCTCAATACAGCTGATAAAATCAGCCGTTCCTGTATTACAGGACTTCCAAGTTTTTATGAAACAGGGGCCTGGGGCCTGTTTCATAAAACTTACAAGTCCTGTAATACAGGAATTGAATTGAATTGAATTGAATTGAATTGATTTATTTGCCAAAAACAAATTACATCTTCAAAATATCACAAAGAGACAACAATGTGCAAACAATAGAACAAAATTGAAAGAAAAAGAGAAATAAACAAAACAAGTGTCATAACATAACAACATTTTTATCACTAGGCCTAATATTTAGCACACTATTGTCATTATTTTGGCACTGCCGGCATAAGTACAACTTGAGCGCCAGCAGTGAGTTCTATTAATTATAACAAAAAAGTATATTCTATTATATTATCTAATACATTCTTAAATATTAATAACTCAGATAAAACAGACAAAGAAAGATGAGTGTTGAAGAAAGAAAAAATTTAGATCATAGAGAAAGATGAAGAAAAAAAAAATATAATAAAACAAAAAATATATATATATCCGTGTGAAGGAATGAAGTCATTGAGCTTTTACAAAATACTGCATAAAAAATTGTAAAATATTGTAATAATTTACAAAAAAGAACAAATTTAGGATTGGAAAATTATTTCTTCAGAGCAAAGTTGAAATAATGTACAGACATATCAAGTATTCAATCACAACACAAGAAAGACAATGAACGCAAGGATTTTGACACTTCAAAAAATATACATTTCAACCTGATCAACATCAAAATCAGTTCAGGCGTAAGTAAATATTCTTTTTCACCCACTCATCAATCTCAATAAGAAGCTTTTTGGAAAGTTTACCGGTAATGAAATTATTAGGGACCTTGTTGGCATAAAATTCCACATAGAATGAGAACTGATGTCTATTTACAGTTAATCTATTAAATGACATATTATATAAATTATTTACTGATGGACGGATGTCATAGGGATTGGCATTTAAAGTTAGTAGATCTTTATTTCTATTCAAGTATGTGATGATGTTTTTAACATATACCTGCCTCAGTGTTAGAACTCCAAACTCTACAAAAAGACGTCTACTTGGGTAAAGCCTGGGTTTTCCAAGAGCTGCTCTGATTATGTTTCTGTAGAACAAATATTCTATTGAAGTGAGAGTGAAAAGTGCCACCCCAACCTCTATGCCATACTGGAACAGAGAGTGAGCATAGGCATGGTAAATGGTTCGTATAATGTTCAGATCTCTTAAAGAATTTATTTTGTAAAAAACAGATATTAGATATTTCAATTTTGATATCAAATACTCAAGATGGAAATTCCACTTCAAGTGGCTATCAACCATTATTCCTAAGTATTTGATAAAATCTACCTTTCCTATTGCCTGACACGAACAATTTGTCTCACTGATTTGGTCGGAAATTTCGTGATTATGCATCTTAATATATAGGTCTGCGGGTGGTTCACCAGTTTGAGTTGGGGAGAAAGCCATGAATTTTGTTTTTTGCAAGTTTAGTGTGAGTGTGTGATTATCCAGCCATGCCTTGACCAGTGCTAAGCCTCTATTTGCGTTTTTAAATGCTTCCCTCCATGATGAACCTGCAAATATTAATGCCGTATCATCAGCAAAAGATATTTTGGTGATGTTCGGGATATTTAGTTTTACAAGATCATTCAAGTAAATGAGGAACAACAAAGGAGACAATACTGTTCCCTGAGGTAACCCAAAACTTGTCAGTTTACGTGTGTCTATATTATTATTGAAGGTCATTGTTTGCATTCTATCCTCCAGGTAATTTATGATTAAGTTTTTTGCTAACCCACGTATACCACAACCATCGAGCTTGTTTATCAAAGTTGCATGTGGTATGGTATCAAAAGCTTTAGCTAAATCTAGAAATATCGCTACAGTTTTATACCCTTTATTGAAATTTGTGTTTACTATATTTGTCAACAACATAACAGCATCCTTAGTAGATTTTCCTGACTGGAAACCAAATTGATTCGCTGCTATGAAGTCTTGTTTATTCAGGTAGTCCATCAACCTCTTTTTTAGAAGTCTCTCCATTATTTTTGCCAAGTTACTGAGTAAGCTAATGGGTCTGTAATTTGCAGGGTTTGATTTGTCACCTGATTTATGGATTAAAATAATTTTTGCTGTTTTGAAGTGCTTAGGAAAATATCCATTACTAAAACAATTGTTTATTATTATTTCTAAGGGTCTTATAATATAGGTAGATATTTGTTTGAGAAAGTGACCTGTGAATCCATCCAAACCTGGAGACGCGTTGCTGTTCAAAGTATTAATTATGTGACCGATTTCAACCGAATTTGTGGGATATAAATAAAAGCTGTTTACAGGAGGAGTTGATGAAGGAATTGGAGTTTCTACATTTACTATATTTTCCCTTAGTTTGTCAGCATAGTTTTTACCTACACTGACAAAAACTCATTAAATCTTTCAACATCGAAGTTTGGATCAATATCACTCTTTCTCTGAATCTCTAAAATTTCTCTGATACTTTCCCAAGTCTTCTTTGTATTTCCCCTGTACAATTGAAATTTGTTATTAAAGTATTCTATCTTTGCATTCTTGACTAGATTATTCAATGTATTTCTATAAATCCTGTATTGATTTTTTAGGGTCTCATTAAACGGTTGTTGTTTAATTTTACTGGCCATTTTATCACGCTTTCTCATTGCACTTACCAAGCCTGGAGTGATCCACTTCTTTAATGGTCTCTTCCTATGTGGAAGCTCAATTTTTCTAGTGTGCTTATCAAGAAGATATGTCAATTTTTTAATGAATATGTCTACCATTTCATCAATGTTACTTCTATCAGTCATTTCTAAGTAATCCCAGTTCTCCTTCCCCAAATCATCAATCAGCCCTTCATAGTTAATTTTTGTTAATGAATTTTTATTATTATCTGGATGGTTGTGATCAGTATTAGAAGTGAGATTTATATGGAAAGTAATACAATAATGATCAGTTATACCAGTTTTTATGACGGTTGCAAACGCATCGCCTTCTTCCACGGAATTTGTCTTAAAAAATATATGATCAATGCAACTATTGCTGAGATTATGTGAACGTGTTATCTTATTGATTAATGATTTGTATCCGTTAAGGTGCAATACACCAAGGTATTCATTACTTAGATAATCATTATTGATTATATTTATATTCAAGTCACCTATTATCACGGTAGAATCCCCAGACCTCTCTGCTTGGAGATAAGATTCCAAGCTGATAAGAAATTCGTTGACGTCTAGAGACGGTGATCTATAAAGTGCTAGTATTTTGTAACATTTTTTATCAAGTTCAAATTCTATTGCTATTGAGTTCACAAATTTAATATTGACCTCCATCTTATTAAACTTAATGTCATTATTCACAAATACACATAAACCATCACACTTGGTGTACATATTAGACTGATTTATAGAAGAATAACCATCAATATTAAAATGAAAACCAACTGAATCATCCAACCATGTTTCCGTTAAAACAATTACATCAAATCTAGTACTAATGTTGTTAATATAATAAAGGAATTCATCAAAATTTTTTCCAATACTTCGGATGTTCATATGCAGTACATTTAAAAGCCTATTTGCCTGTTGATGATAGTTAAAAGGATTGAAAGAAAAGAAATTATCTACCTCAATAGTATCCTTGCTACCATATATGAGTGAATCATCAATATCTTCAAAATTGTTCATCACACGGGAATAGAAGAAAATAATCTCTGAACAATGAAAGATAAAAATATAAAAGATAAAAGATAATGTATAGTAGTTGAAGAAAACTTCCATTCAGACCGCCATGAACCAATAAAATAAATAGGGTGGAAAAGTAGAGTTTTAATTAGAATTCCGAAAATGTATTTATGTGAATTAAAAGTTCACTTTTACCTATTCCATAGATTAATGATGCTCTATATAGATTGAATGCTAATAAAGAAGACTTTGTAATACTCACAAGTTTCACTTAATCAACTATTTTTCATAGCTTAATCGAACATTACTTAATCAATTAGGCTGTATCAGTTGATAGGAAAACTGTCCTATAGAGATGGAAATTTCAGGTCTTCAGCGTTCCGTATCACAAGAGTCCTCCCATCAACTTCCTTTCTAATTCGAATTTTGCACACATGATCTACCCAGGCATCGTTTATTTTGCCGTCCCTTTTCAGCTGGCGGGCCAAACCAAGGAGTTTCCTCCTCTCCGCCGTCAGACTACGGTTGATGAAAACCGGATCCTGGCCATCCAATCCTCGAATCATGTGTCTTCTTATCATGCCCTGCTTCTTCCTCAGCTCCATCATGAGATCAGCGTCGCGGCGCCTCACGAACTTCACCAGTATACTTGAGGGTGTCGGCTTCATCCCAGTTCGTTCTCTGAATGGCTTGAGACGGTGACAGGCGTCTATCATGTCCGGAGATATATTGAAGCCAAACGACTTTCCCACCTCCTTCACTGTGTCCATTATTTCCTCATTATGCGTTTCAGGTATTCCGTGAACCTCAATGGTGTTACGCCGCGAATACTGCTCTAACTCGTCTATTTTTTCCTCGGCCGTTTGTAGGCGACGCTGAGTGCTTAGAAGATCAGCTCTGAGTGAGTCAATGAGGTTTTGTTGACGTTCGATTATGTTACTCTGTTGCGAAACAATTTTCCTGAGCTCTTCGTGCTTTGTCTCTCCGGATCCTATCATTCCCTTGATATCATTAAGACAGCCATCAAGCTTTTTATTCCAGTCCCTCGTGAAGTCGTTCATTAAACTCTCAAACAATTCAGTTGAAATTGAAGTGACGGTGTTACCTGAAGGCTTGTTTATTTTAACCGGCGTGGAGTCGCTTGACATCCTTGTGGATCGTAAATTATCGATGCATGACAAGCAATTCCATGCTTTATCCTTGAAGAATGATAGGTCTTCTTCCCTGACGTTCACACATGCGAGGTGGAAATAAGATTTACAGGTTTCGCAGAGAAGTTTTGGAGTGGTAGCCAACGGCTCACTGACTGACCACATTTTCCACATGAACTCATATCAATAGAGGAAGTAACACGTCACAAATAAACTTGGAATAGAATTTAAAGTTCAACTATTGTATGGAATATCTAACTCGGTTAATACTATTTCAGTTAGAAACACTAGTTAACTCAGCATGGCAGTCCGAATTTCGATTCACAGTTTTATCATAGAGATAAGAGCGGAGCGAAAAACAACCGGCCGGCTCGGTATCTCGACTAGAACTGTTGACTAGCTAATTCTTCTTCTTAACTTTATTATTTTGTTTAAAATGTAGTTAAAAAGATGGGCTAACGTTACTAATTACGGCACATTTGTAGCCCCACTATTTTTGAAGATATCAACTCAATTTTTTTTTTAAATGAAAGAGGAAGAAAAAATAGGTGTCGCTAGACTAATTTTAACTCAAAAAAATAATTTAAAATATAAAAAATATAGAAAATTCTCAAACTTTTATTCGTAATTTTTATCTTTATTTATTATATTCTATAAGAATAATAAATCAATAATATATTTTTTATAATTGTTGAACATGATTATTTTCAACTTATTTCAACATGGTATAACTGCATCAGCTTTCAGAGGATAAATTCAATTTCTCGTGTGTGGATTGTAGAATGAAAGTTTGATATGTTGAAGTTATAATTTTTATAGATAAAATGGCTGGTGAAAAAGTGAATCTGGTGAATATAAAAAAGTGGAGTGATGAGGGAAATTGTTGATTGATAAGTGTATGGAATGGGGGATTTTGAAGCGTGTTATAGTTTGTTCAGCTTGTGGTCGGGATGAATGTAAAATGACATTACGGAAGTGTAATTCTGAAACAGACGGCTATAAATGGTATTGCAATAATTACAGATCTGAGAACAAGAAGAAAAGGAAAAGATGTGGTTATTCTGTGAATCTTAGACGAGGAACTTTTTTGAAAAGTCAAAACTTCCGTTGTGGAAAATTATAGGTTTCATATATTTGTGGACAAAAAATGTAGCCGCAAAAGTGATCATTGATGAGTTGGGCATTTCAAATCGGACAGTTGTTGACTGGAGTTCATTCTGTCGGGAAGTGACTTTTGATTTTGCAGTAGTGAGAAAGAAAAAAATTGGAGGACCTGGAAGAAAAGTTCAAATTGATGAGAGTAAATTTGGAAAGAGAAAATATAATCGGGGGCGGGCTGTTGAGGGTCAGTGGGTGTTTGGAGGCATCGATGAGCTTTCTGGAGAGGTTTTCATGGTGGCTGTTGAGAACCGGTCATCAGATACCCTGATACCTATTATCAAAGAGTACATCAAACCGGGCTCAACAATCGTGTCGGACTATTGGAAAGCTTATGATTGTTTGAAAGAAGAAGGCTTTGAGCACTTGAAAGTGAATCACAAAATGAATTTTGTTGACCCACTTTCAGGTGCTCACACAAACAAGATCGAAGCTTCTTGGGGCGCGGCAAAGGCAACTTTGCCACGCTTCCACAGGAAGAAAGCTTTCTTTCCTGGCTATTTATCAAAGTATGTATTTATGAAATCATGCAAATTGAGGAAAGTTGACTGCTTTACTGAGTTCTGTAAGGAAGCAGGAAATTTATATGACCCTGCAAAGCCAAAAGATGGGGAAACGATGATACTGATGAAACTGACGATTTGGATTTGGATGATATGAACTGATTAGTATAAGGTGAGCACTATTATATTACATTTTATATATATTATATATATATATATTATATATATATTATATATATATATATATATAATATATATATATATATATATATATAATATATATATATATATTATTATATGAATATATAATATTAATACACTTTTTATAATATTGAATGCAGGAATTATTTTGAATTAGCCTATATTTTTTCATTTTATTAGGCTAGGATTGGTTGGATTGGATAAAAAATAGCTTAGGTTGGATTGAATTAGGTTTGGCTTTGCTTTTCTTGTTTGTTAGGTTAGGGTTTGATGAATTGAGTAAGAGTATTTTAAGTTACAAGGACGGGAAGGGGCCTTTTGCAGGCGAGGATGATGTTTCTAGTCAAGGCATTAGTCGATTACACTAAGGTTAGGGGATGCTTGAGTTAGAGAAAGCTTTGTTTAGAAAAAGCTTTGATAAGGGAAAACCTAAGGTTAGGAGAAGCTTAGGTTGGAGTAGCTAAAGTTAGGGAAAGCTCAGGTTAGGTGAAGATTAGATTGGGAAAAAAACTTAGATTAAAAGAAGCTAAGGTTAGGAAAAGCTTAGATTAGGAAATGCTAAGGTTAGGAAGCGCTTAGATTGGGGAAAGATTGGTTTAGAAGAAACCAAGGTTGGGAAAAACTTAGGTTAGGAATAGCTTATGTTAGGAGAAGCTTGGATTAGGAAAAACGTAGTTTGGGAGAAACCAAGGTTAGGAAAACTTAGGTTAGGAAAGCTTAGGTTAGGAGTAGCTAAGGTTAGGAAAAGCTCAGGTTAGGTAAAGCTCAGATTAGGAAAAACTTAGGTTGGGAGAAGCTTAGGTTAGGAGAAGCTAAGGTTAAGAGAAGCTTAGATTAGGAGAAGTTAAGGTGAGATAAAGCTTAGGTAGGGATTAGTAAGGTTGTGAGAAGCTAAGGTTAGGTTAAGTTAGATTAGGTTAGGTTAGGTTAGATTAGGTTAGGTTGGGTTAGGTTAGGGTAGATTAGGTTAGGTTAGGTTGGGTTAGGTTGGATTAGGTTAGGTTGGTTTAGGTTAGGTTGGGTTAGGTTTGGGTTAGGTTAGGTTTGGTTGGGAGAAGCTAAAGTTGGGAAAGGTTAGGTTAGGTTAGGTTAGGTTGGGTTAGGTTTGGTTAGGTTGGGTTAGTTTTGGGTTAGGTTAGGTTGGGAGAAGCTAAGGTTGGGAAAGGTTAGGTTAGGTTAGGTTGGGTTAGGTTAGATTAGGTTAGGTTTGGTTAGGTTAAGTTAGGTTTGGGTTAGGTTAGGTTTGGTTAGGTTGGGAGAAGCTAAGGTTGGGAAAGGTTAGGTTAGGTTAGGTAGGTTAGGTTAGGTTGGGTTAGGTTAGGTTAGGTTTGTGTTAGGTTAGTTTTGGTTAGGTTGGGAGAAGCTAGGGTTGGGAAAAGCTTAGATTAGGAGAATATAAGGTTAGGAAAAGCTTAGGTTAGGGGAAGCTAAGGTTAGTATTTTTTAGGTTGGGATTTGAATTTTTTTTTCCTTTTTGTTTTTCCAATTTTCTTGAATCCTACTCTAATTCTAATAATCTTCAGTCATGAATATTTACCTTTATGTTTTTCTTGTTTTGTTTCAGAACAAAAATTGTGGAGAATAACCAAAATTTAAGGCGTTTTATAACAGGTTTCCAGTAACACAGAGTAGCCTATTCATTTCAATTTTACAATCATAATATTGATCAAAATCTTCATTATCATCAGTCATCGGTTTCTCCTTTGGGGTCATATCTAGATCCTGCTTCGTTGCATAAAACAGTAGAGCACTTTCCCTATCTACAAAATGCATGATTTTGTTGATATATATTTTGACAAATAGTTAATGTGGAAGCCTCTTACTTCAAACAATCATATTCTTCCCATAAGACCAACACCTGTTCCACCTTCAACACAAATCTGAACCATCCTTAAAGCCACATGATGCTCCTCCCTCCCATTCTTGAAACCCTTTCTCATAATAATAGGCTATAATTCGGTGCTTTATGCTTATAAATTCAAATTTTTTAGCTCATATATATTTTGGACAAAAATTGAACATAAACTTTCAACATTAAATAGATAGGCTAACCATTTTTTTCGAAAATGTTATTTATTATCAAAATTAGCAAATAGTATAGTTTTGGGCTAAGCCTTTTGTTCTTTCCCAATCATATTCATATGATTGTAATTTCATCCATAAATAAATAAACAATGCTATCCCTCCCCTATTAGCATTTATATTTTCTATATTAAAATTCAATTCAAATTTACTCTCGTTGATTTGAACCAATTCCATTTTAATTATCACAAAATAATCAAATCATTACTCTTGGTCCATTGTTTTCTTAATATTTAAAACTATTTTATCAACAAATTCAAAAATTTTAGCATTCTTGGATCAAAATTTTCATTTAAATATAACATAGAAGTACCGTAACCTTATAGTTCTGCTATATATCAAAAATAAAAATAGAAATAGCACATCTTAACCCTAGTTTTTCCTTTAATATTATATCTCTTGTTATTCTTTTGGTTGCAACAATTAATAAATAAAAACAGTCCCCTCAAAAGTCACCTCCTGACAGCTAGAACTTACAGTAACAGACTATGATAATTTTGTAATTCCAATTTCTCACTAATCAAGATTCATAGGCTTCATTTTTTATCCACAAATTTAACATTTTCCACAACGTGAGGTCCTTTTAAAGAAAATATTGAAACAAGTTCCAAGAATAGCCACATCTTTCTGAATCCAAGTTCTTACCAGTAGTCCACTATTTCTCATCAATTAGTCTACCATTCAGTTTATCAAATTATGTTTATAAATTTATTACCAATAGTCTACCATTTCTATTCTGCTCTGTTCAATATATTCCATTTCAATGTTATTTTACATTCTGCCAGCATGCTGAAGAAATAATCCTGTTTTCAACAATCCAACAATTCATGCACTTTTTGATCAACGTTTTCAATTACTCCACTTACAAAAAATATTCACCAAAAAAACTCAAGTAACCAGTCAAATTCTACTGTTGATAAGTTGTGATTTTAAAAGTGAGGTAAGTTAATATTACAGGTTTACTTTTTTCTACCTAATTATTCAAGATGTTGTTAATCATTGTTTTATTACAATTCATTAGCCTATTGTTAATTAGTCCATATTGGGCCAACTCGAGCTTACCTTTTCAACTAATTTTGGGCTAGTCAGTGTTACTGAAGAATTGTTTTTTAGGATTTCTATAAAAAATAATCTTTTTTTGGAATATGAACTCTCAGAACTCTTAAGAAATACTGCATTATAAATTTCAGTGGGATTACAATGTCTTAGTTATTAAAAAAAGACAGCGTTTAAAAGAAATATCACTAAAATTATATTGTCTCGATATAATGTAGCCTAGCCCTAGTTATGGTGTTAAAAGTAGATAGTAAAACTATATTCAGTAAATATATTATTATTTTAATTCCGCCTGCTTCTTTTTTGTAAACTCCAATAATTGTCAAAATATTTAATTAACCTAACCAACTAGAGTTCAGTCTCAATTAATTCGGATAATTAGAGTTCTACTATGGCGTAGGCTGTATGCAATGTAATCTTATTGTCTTTCTTTTAGGTGATCACAAGCGATAAGATGATTGATTGTTATCAAGATAAAACAGTAGCTCTGCTCTCCGATCCTCCTTCAATCCTGAACAGACAGTTTAGCCAACTGAATTTCTTGAGTATTGATAATCTAGAATAATAATATTGTCGATTGATTAAAAATATCGATACCAGATTGAAGTATCGAAACGTGAAAGTCGATCTGTCGTCTGCCGGGTGGGTACCGAGTCGAATCATAAACAGCTGTCTATGAAAAATTGCCGTTACCCGGTCGGCCGTTTGAAACATTAAAATTTATGAAGAAAATAAATAAAAATGAATCTTTATTTGGTACAATTCTTTAATATTGCATGAAGCATAATCATAGTACATGCTATATTATTTACGAGTGCATAAATAGCAATTAATTCAAGACTACAGGCATCGTCTACTGAAAATAAGGTTAGTTTATTTGAGATTTTTGAAGTAGCATTAATATTATTTAGAATCGTTTTTTTTAGTTGAAATTAGGCTAGCGACATTGATTTTTTCTTTCTCTTTCATTTAAAAAAAAAATTGAGTCAATATCTTCAAAAATAGCTGAGATACAATTGTGCCGTGATTAATCACATATTAATCACATAAGATTTACAGGTTTCGCAGAGAAGTTTTGGAGTGGTAGCCAAACGGCTCACTGACTGACCACATTTTCCACATGAACTCATATCAATAGAGGAAGTAACACGTCACAAATAAACTTGGAATAGAATTTAAAGTTCAACTATTGTATGGAATATCTAACTCGGTTAATACTATTTCAGTTAGAAACACTAGTTAACTCAGCATGGCAGTCCGAATTTCGATTCACAGTTTTATCATAGAGATAAGAGCGGAGCGAAAAACAACCGGCCGGCTCGGTATCTCGACTAGAACTGTTGACTAGCTAATTCTTCTTCTTAACTTTATTATTTTGTTTAAAATGTAGTTAAAAAGATGAGTTTTGGGTTTGTTTTGATATGTCAAGCTGATAGCTGTATGAAGACAATTTGATTTTCACATTTAATAGAAAGAATTCAATTTGTGAACTTTAGTTTTGTTTCATGATAGGTATCATTGCTTGATAGTATGTTGTTATCAACATTTCTAGCCGGAATTATCTAACCTCAACAAATATTTTACTATTCCGCACAATAACATATAATCAAAATTCAAAATATTAGATACCGTATAAATTGAAAAAAATATATAAAATAAAATGTTTCATTGCAGAAGAAAACATAAAATGCATCGCAACGTCAGACAATAACTCATGAAAACAACCAGAGTTGGCCTGAATAAAGAACAGAATATTATTTATACAATAGAACTATAAAAAATTTCACAATCATTGTCAATAAATAAATAATAACTTAGTAATAACTAATCATACTTTGAGAATATTTCCTACAATTTATACTTGAATCTTGAAATTTTTAGGTTAAGGAGGTAAAAAGGAAAGATTTTATAGCTGTATAGAGAAACGTTTTATGGGTACCATTAGTCAAATCTATTACAGTCAACTATGACCTACCTTTAAAAACAGGAATACCATTAAAATATTGGAATTATAAATAACTAACTGGATAATTAAATTACTATCACAACACGCCGGCTAGCTGATTATGGATTACATAACCTAACTTTCAAAACAGTCACATGTTTAAAAGCGTTCTCTATTGAGATACTTGCTTTGTAATGCGCATGCGCCAATACCCGTCATTGCTCCGGTTCACGTTTTGTCAACAATGATAGATAACTTTATTCTCAATTCGAAATGATAAGAGAATTACATTGATTAAATACTAGATTTTTGCAATTATAAACATTTTATGAGATTCATGATTTCCTTTTGAACTAGGTCTACTTTACGAATGCGTTGTGCGCATAAGCATTAATTTCTCCTTTGAGAACGACCAGTTAAAAAAGCAAAAAAGTTTGTTGTAAAACCAGCTGATGAACTTTAGTATTAATCAATCTATCAAAAATACATTTTTATGTTAAAATTGTTTTATGGAATTAATTTCATAATTTTATTAAGTAAATAATTCAAAAATTGAAAAAATTTAAAATGAAATTTACTCCCATTGTAAGTATTGTTGAAAATTATGCACAAGCGGTATTTTTAAAATGGCGGAAGTTGCCTTCCTCCTTTGATAAATATAAAAAATATTTTTAAAATGAATTTGCCCATTGAAAAAATATTAAACATTTGATTTTAAATTTTCTTGATATTTTTTTATTTTATAATTCATAAGAAGTTGATTGACAAATAACATTATTATTTCTCTCAGGGACTTCTACACTCATTGAAGTCAACAATGGAATTTTTTACAATGTCAAAGTTGAAGTGATAGATGTCAGACTATTTTGTGTCAAACTATTTCAAAATATTTTGTTCTACGCCGATACCAGTCCTTTCTTAAATTATTAATAATATTAGTTTCAGAAGATAATACCATTATTATAAAAGTGTTCTATAAAGATTTGAAAGATACGTTTAATATATCACGTAAAAAAACTTTATTTAGAGGTGCTTACAAGTGATTGAGTTTTGAGTCAATAAATTAGGTGAGTAGTTCTTTATTATCAAGAATAACTTTATTTGTTTTTTTATTGTGGAATGTAAAAGTTTATTTAACAGAGAGGCAGTTTTATCTAATAATCTACAGATTTTGACAGCAGTACCTAGTAAGAACTTAGTTATCCTCCTTTAGATATTCAAATTATACGATTAGTTTATACTTCGAATCACAGTAGAGTATTGAATTGAGTTTTTCTTCCGAAATGATTCAAATGATAACTAATAATTCTCAATTTGGTACATCATCGCTTGGAAGAATTGGGGGCACTTTAGTTTATGGGCCGCGGAATCTAGCATTGAGACCAACGTAGATCGATAGAGGAGATCAATACGAGATCAACCATGTATGACATTGTTGTCGATTTCCAAGGATTAGCTGAAAAAACATGGCGGAAAGTTCAAATTTTTTATATCAATTTTTATTTTTAATAATTTTTTTATGGCTAAAATATGTTTAAACTAGTGCAATCTTATGTAAATTTGACGAGGAATCCAATGAAACTAATTTCAGGTTTGTAACTTCAGTAGTTTTTGAGATATTGCAAAAAATGTGCAGAAAAATGCAAATTTTTTGCTTTAAAAAAGGTTAACTTGTTTTCATGATGCTTAATAGGTATTTTTAACTATTGGATTTAGTGGAATGATGATGAATTCTAAAGAAAAAATGTCTAGTCACTCGATAGCCTAACCTAACCTAACCTACCCAACCTAACCTAACCTAACCTAACCTAATCTAACCCAACCTAACCTAACCTAACCCACCTAACCTAACCCAACCCAACCTAACCTAACCTAATCTAACCCAACCTAACCTAACCCACCTAACCTAACCTAACCCAACCAACCTAACCTAACCTAACCCAACCTAACCTAATCCAACCTAGCCTAATCTAACCCAACCTAACCTAACCCAACCAAACCTAATCTAACCCAACCTAACCTAACCTAACCCACCTAACCTAACCTAACCCAACCTAACCTAATCTAACCCAACCTAACCTAACCCAACCTAACCTAACCCAACCTAACCTAGCCTAATCTAACTCAACCTAACCTAACCCAACCAAACCTAACCTAACCTAACCTAACCCAACCAAACTAACCTAACCTAATGTAACCCAACCTAACCTAACCCAACCTAACCTAACCTAACCAACCTAACCTAACCTAACCCATCTAACCTAACCCATCTAACCTAACCTAACCTAACCTCGATAGCCTAAACTTAAAATTGTTGGAAATATTTGTGAAAAAACATGGCTGAATTAGTGGATTTAGTGGAATGATGAATTCTAAGAAAAATGTTTAGTCACATTTGGGTTAGGTTAGGTTAGGTTGGGTTAGGTTAGGTTAGGTTGGGTTAGATTAGGTTAGGTTAGGTTAGGTTAGGTTGGGTTAGGTTAGGTTAGGTTAGGCTATCGAGTGACTAGACATTTTTCTTTAGAATTCATCATTCCACTAAATCCAATAGTTAAAAATACCTATTAATCACAATGAAAACAAGTTAACCTATTTTAAATAAAAAAAATTGCAATTTTCTGCACATTTTTTGCTATATCTCAAAAACTACTAAAGTTACGCACCTGAAATTAGTTTCATTGGATTCCTCGTCAAATTTTACATAAGATTGCACTAGTTTTAAACATATTTTAGCCATAAAAAAATTATTAAAAATAAAAATTGATATAAAAATTTGAACTTTCCACCATGTTTTTTCAGCTAATCCTTGGAAATCGACAACAATGTCATACATGGTTGATCTCGTATTGATCTCCTCTATCGATCTGTATAGGTCTCAATGCTGGATTCCGCGGCCCATATACTAAAGTGCAGCCGAAGAATTTGGAATGTTCATTGAAAATTGGTTTACGACCACTGATATCTCAGCTCAGCATTAGGCTACTTTTTATTTTAAAAGCGTTCAATTATTTTATTTCCAGTAATTTTAAATATTTCTATATTATTATTAGAATTACAGGAGCATTAATGAATCAAGTAGCCTATTATTCTGTATTTATTTGCTAAATAATTGACCATCTCATTATTTTATAAGCAGGCTTTGAAATGTAGCCTAAATGAAATGGATGACCAATAATTGCTGGCAGTTTTAAAGGGTTGAAAGGCTTTATTATTAAGGCCTACTCAATATAAACAAAATAAAGCTGAATTGTAACATGGAGCATTGCGTGAGAAATGGGTGGGATGATTAAATTAGCCATTACAGCGCTTCCTGCTAATTAAACTCTATTATCAGTGAGGCTTACTCAGCAATGATTATTTACAAACTTTGTAGTTCATCACTAGGTAAGTGAGAAAGAATGAGTAAGTAAACGATCAATCAGGAAGAATAAATTATAGAAGAAGAGTGGCCAGCTATGTCTGCTACAATTATGAATGAAAAGAATTAACTAGCGTAAACTTCACGGTTGGAGAATTACATAATCATTCAGTTCTGGGGTATACTTTTGTTTTTGTGGCTTTTCAACTATTTGAGTTTGTTATCCTCTCTGTGATTGTTGGTTAGCTATCTGGCGCTGTACACTGAATTCGAACAACAAATTACTGTCACGAAAACTATAAAAATAAGAACTTGGGCGCTTTTACTTCATCTTTGTTACAATGACCTTCCAGATCCAGACAATTCTTTTGTGGAATAGAATTATTATCGTTTTTACTGCTGCACTTGTAGAGCTCTCTTATCTAATCTTGTTCAGCGTTAACTTACCTACAACTGTTGTTTGGTCTGCAAGGAGTTTTACAAACTACAACGACTTGAAGAGTTTGATGGAATTTGAATTTGAAAAATCAATAAAATCTTCCCTTTTTGTAAAGAAATTACAATTATATATAATACTAGCCGTATCCGTCTAGCCAGGGGGCTCCGCCCCCTGGACCCCCGACTGGATCGTCCAAAAATGAGATCAGCGGGCTCGCTTCGCTCGCCTGCATGTAGACCTCAGCGGAACCTCTGTACCGAATTCTGGACCCCCGACAGGATTGTCCAAAAATGAGATCAGCGGCTCGCTTCGCTCGCCTGCATGTAGACCTCAGCGGAACCTCTGAACCGAATTTGAACGTACTATGTCATTTGATCTCGAAAAACACCTTACTATATCGGCGTATCTTTGGTGAACAAAATTCTTCCACCTCAGCTAAAACTGTGTACTGAATTTTTTTAAATATATTCTCACCAATTATTATTGAAAAAGTTGAGGAAACGCAGAAAAGCTGAGAAAACGCTAATTTTGGGCGTATCTTTGGCGTTATTTCAAATTCCTTCTAACACAACATTATTGCACCCCAGCTGAGCTTCTGTTGTAAATTTGAACATTTTCTGTTTATTTGTTTTCGATAAAGCTGAGAAAACGCTAAAAAACGCAAGATTTTGGGCGTATCTTTGGAAATTTTTCTAAATCCGTTCTTATTGCGCCTCTAAAGGGCCAACTGAACACACCTACCAAATTTGAACGTTTTTGGTCCGGTAGATTTTTAGTTCTGCGAGTGAGTGAGTGAGTCAGTCAGTCAGTACCATTTCGCTTTTATATATATAGATTATGACTTAAAATACTATTTATCATGGCTAGATGATGATTTCTTTAAAGGGCAACATTTTTGGTATTATCTGAATTCAAATATTATTTGTATGGTAACTGGGTCTTATGAGATAAAAAATAATACTTCACAATATAGGCTAACTAACAAACATTTTTTTCCGAAAAAGAAGAAAATTTTATTAGGATTTTACTGTTTTCCCAAGATTATTATGACTAAATATCCTTTATAATGGACTAATGTATTGTGTATTTACAATCTCTACCGTATTACAAGTGAATGTATATTTCAATAGAAATGTGGAAGGGTATTCTTGTTGAAATTATAATATTTAGAATTGAATCTTATTGAAAAGAAAATATAATTATTTCTAATAACTTATTATCTTAATTGAACAATAAATAAATCAGCAAATTAATGATCGGTTATTGAACTACTTTATTGTCGGGCGAAATTACTTAATTGAACCCAAACAATTCATTTCTAGGGTTCTTTCATTTCAGTGACAAAGCTATATTTTAATAATTCATTAAATCTCTAGGCAAGTTCAAATTTCAAATCACCTCCAATATCGTATTTTGCTACATTGACGCATTCCAGTCTGATATTAAACTCCTGGTAGATTCCTATTTTCTAGATCGTTTACAGTGCATATTTTTCAACATTTATTGAAGGTTGATATAGCATTCCTGTATTCATTTTTTGTCAGCAATTCCAAACGGAAACAGGCCTATGACTATTTATTTTTTGTTTCCGGTCCGGCAATAATAAGCACAAGGATCGCACATGTGTGAATACTAGCGTTAATATGTGGTAGTTTCTTTTTGTCGAGCGTCGACACATCTTGACGGATTTTTATCGTGTGAATCGCCTTGTTTCGCCATTACAACCTCCACTAGAAGACACTCTCTTGCGTATGTGTGTATATGGTATGGTACTTTAATACATGTACATAAAGAAAGAATAGAACATTTACTTCGACACTTATACAGCCTTGGCGACATTTTTTCTTAACTTTTTGCTAAAAAAACGTTCACTAGACAGTCGATAATTGAGGATGTATTAGCATTTACATATGCTAACAACAGTGATAGAAGGCCACCTTCCATCCCATTCATGCAGTTATCGACTGAATGAAACCCTTGAGAAAGATAACGCACTCTTGAATTAAAATTCGTATGTCTGGCATATCATTCATGTACCGTACGTACTAAAAAGTACACCTTTTTTTAGGCATTTTGCCATCATGTCTGCCCTTGGACAAAGTATGCTCAGCATATGAAATCGAAGTTTGTTACATGATTGGATGAATGAAGATGATGATACTGCTATTACAAAACAATTAGAATGTATCATCTGTCTATTTTTATGTCTTATGTTGAACCATCTAACATGATGCGGTTGCTCATGTACATTTTTATCATTATGGTCACTGGGTTCAACATCCTTATTCTTCAATTAACCTTCATTCCCATTCTATATAAATATCATTTTAGATATGAGATATCTGAGATTTCCATTTATCAGTTTATAAACTGGGAATATATATATTTTTTTACACATCTACTGTACATTACAGTTATATTTATTATATTATCTGAATTGGTCTGAAGAGAAAGGGAACATGTCAAAAATCAGAGTTTTTCAGGAGAGAGAAAAAACTTAATACAGATAAAAGTATTGATAATTTAAAGTTTTTTTTTGTCATTAGGGTGCAAACTCTTTTAAGACAATAATTTTAATTCCAATATCTGAAAAATGCAACTTCATTCTGGATTTATATATGATTTTTCGTTGATGACATGTTTCAGGGGAGAAAAAACTGAATACAGATGAAAGTATTGATAATTTCAAGATTGTTTTTTGTCATTAGGGTGCAAACTCTTTTAAGACAACAATTTTAATTTCAATATCTGAAAAATGCAATATCATTCTGGATTTATATATGATTTTTCGTTAATGACATGTTTCAGGGGAGAAAAAACTGAATACAGATGAAAGTATTGATAATTTCAAGATTGTTTTTTGTCATTAGGGTGCAGACTCTTTTAAGACAACAAATTTAATTTCAATATCTGAAAAATGTAATATCATTCTGGATTCATATATGATTTTTCGTTAATGACCTGTTCCCTTTCTCCTCCAAATTAGAAAAAATAGGAGAATCACCATTCCAATTACATGTTCAATATAGCCGATAAAATCAGCTGTTCCTGTATTACAGGACTTCTAAATTTTTATGAAACAGGCCCCTGATTGAATTTCTCAACTTTCAACATTATTCATTATTTGATGTTGAGCATGCATTGTAAAATGTCTTATTGCAACAAAAAAATTTCTGTCTCATCATAGAAATATGAGAGATACAAAAAGAGAGATTCAGAGTATAATTAACTTTTAAACTTTCTTTTCGAAAACTCAGAACACATTTTGAAAATTCAAATTTCCAATATATTTTTAAGCTTTCAAATGTATTTTCATTTCTGTTAAGGTATTGTTTACAAAAATCAGAATATATTACTTTTGTAAATTATAAATTCACACAGGAGGTGCTAGGATGGAATAGGATAATAATAATCAATAACTAATTCGAATAAATTCAAATTAATTTTATTTATCAAAGATATAATATTATTTGCTACAACTGTATTTGCTTACATCGTAATGCCTGTCTTACAGACAGTAGTTCCATAAACTTGAATACTTGGCTAAGATGAAACACTAGCTTAGAATGCATTTCAGTTCTCTCAAACGCGATTCTTATTGTCCTGTTAGTGTCATCCCTCACTCATCCACCATTACCCTCCATAGCATGGTAACAAAACACCATATCAATTTTATCCACTGTCCTCAGTAACATGATCTGAAAAAATAAATTGATATCAGTACCAGAAATTTAATATAATTTTCTTTTATCTTGGCAGCCACCAACATTTGTGACATTAATTGCATCAAAATTGTATTCCAAGAGCAGTATATCACGACTTATACAAGATGCTAACATTTATTATCATTGAATGCAAAGTGGATGCCGGTTCAGTGGTGAATGCCAAGAATGGCTTCTCCAAAACTTGAAAGTAGACTATAAAACTTCAATACTAGGGACATCATTTTCAGCTGATAGTTGCAGTGATAGTAGTTTTAATTTTTCTGCTCAAAATTTTCAAGTTTATTTCAATATTATTGAAACTTTCGGATTGTTTAGTGTTATTTCCGGCTCTTATCAACCCTTCGAAATTCAAAATTCATCAGTCATATCTCGAATACGTATTCTCTGAGTGTTAATCTCTGGTGAAAACAGAAATTTTAAACTTAACCTCACTTTGGACTATTCATGTGCCAAAATCAAGGAATTGAAGAAGTTTTGGGCAATTGCCTGTATCTCTTTCCAAATATCGTGTTTGTGACGAGTAGTCGAGTAAAAATTTTAACAATATTATTGATCAGGGCGATTCCGCGATAGTTTTTTGGATCCAATCTATCACCTTTTTTGAATATGGAAAACATCTTTGTTTTTAACCAAGCCTCGGGAAACTCTCCTTTCAAAAATAGTTTATTGAAAATACCCAGTAGATAGTCTTTCCACCTTTCTGGTAGTGCTTTATAAAACTCATTTCCGATTCCGTCAATACCCGGTGCCTTTTTCTTTTTCATAAGTGAAAGTACATGTGACAATTCATCTGAACTGAACTCTTGATCCAAGTATGGGTGACGAGCATCTGCAAATCTAGTCTCAATATGAATTCGGCCATTTTCTGCGCAACCGTATTTGTCTTCCAAAAATACCTCCCAAGCTTCCAAAGAAATGTTATCAGTTCTGTATTCTTTATTTTTAAACAAGTTAACTGCTTTCCAAAAATCTTTACTGCTCCTAATATTAGAAAGATTTGCTCTTATTCTTTCGTATGTGAGAGTAACGTATTGAAGATTTAAGAATTGAATACCTGCAGTATGAATGAAAGAGTTACAGAGAATCGGCATCAATGGAGGGAGCATGTTCAAAGAATATCAGCTGAGAGAATATCATCAAAAGTCTATAAATTATCTGCCAGTGTATACAATTAGTTGTGATTATATATGGTGTAGTTTAAATAATAATTAGTGTATCTTATGTTCACATAGTTTGCGATTCTCATCCATTGCGAATAAGGATGTTTTTTCCATTCTTCTTTCTGTTTGCAAAATGTGAACGATTAGTTTCGATTGTATGAAGGTATTTTAGATATAAATTTGTGCATCTTATGATCGAATAGTTTGCAATTTTCATCCATTGCAAATTAGGATGTTTTTTCTATTCTTTCAGTTTGCAAAATGTGTACAATTAGTTGTGATTATATATGTGTAGTTTAAATAATAATTAGTGTATCTTATGTTCACATAGTTTGCGGTTCTCATCCATTGCAAATAAGGATGTTTTTTCTATTCTTTCATTTTGCAAAATGTGAACGATTAGTTTCGATTGTATGAAGGTAGTTCAGATATTAATTTGTGTAACATATGATCGAATAGTTTGAAATTTTCATCCATTGCAAATTAGGATGATTTTCCTATTCTTTCTGTTTGCAAAATGTGAACGATTATTTTCGATTGTATAAAGGTATTTCAAATATTAATTTGTGCATCTTATGATCGAATAGTTTGCAATTTTCATCCATTGCAAATTAGGATGATTTTTCTATTCTCCTTTTGTTTGCTGAATGTGAACAATTAGTTGTGATTTTATCAAGGTATTTCAAATATTAATTAGTGTATCATATGTTCAATTATAGTTATTGATGAAATAAAGGTACGTCTTGCAATGCATTTTTCATGTAATTAGTTGTTTTATGTTTATTTCCTAACATTATTTTTTGTTATATGGTATTTCATCAGTAACAATTCAAAACATAGTTCAATACATGCTTATTTTTAAAATCAACCACTACCAATTATCTCAAGTTTCCCTACCAATATTCAAGGCACTGTTCCAGGGTACGAAATTAATCTACAAATAATTTTAAAACTGTCTGAGATTCCTTGGTTGAGATAGTATGTGTGAGTAACAAATTGGCGGCTGAGTAAGAAACAGTGGATTTTTGGACAGTTTGAAAATATTTCTAGAAACGTGTTTTCGTGTGTGGTTTGGTTTGTTTAAAATCAAATGTGGCCGGGCCAGCGACATACTGTATTGGGAGAGGGGGGAATCTTTAAATACTCAATAACTTTGTCTAGTGATGAGCTATCGATTCCGTTCTTCATATAATAGCAAGGCTTGTGTACTACATATTGACTCATTTAGTTTTTCAGAAATTCAATCATGACAAGGCTAGAAACGTTTTTTTCGTGTGTGGTGATAGGCGAGGGGGGTGGGTGAAAACTTACAATCCCCTATATCTCCGTTAGGGTTGAGGTAGAAAATCCGTTAATGGAGGTAGAAAATAGTAGAAAATAAGTAGAGAATCTTGGCATAGTTGGTTTGTTCAAATTCAAATGTGGCCGGGCCAGAGACATGCTATTATGGGAGGGGGGGTAATCTTTAAACACTCAATAACTTTGTCTAGTGAAGAGCTATCGATACCGTTCTTCATGGAATATAATAGCAGGGCTTGTGTACTTCATATTGGCTCATTTAGTTCTTCAGAAATTCAATCTTGGCAAGGCTAGAAACGAGTTTTCGTGTGTGGTGATAGGCGAGGGGGTGGGTGAAAACTTACAATCCCCTATAATTCCGTTTGGGTTGAGGTAGAAAATCTTTTATTGGAGGTAGAAAATAGTAGAAAATAGGAAGAAAATCTTGGCATAGTTGGTTTGTTTAAATTCAAATGTGGCCGGGCCAGAGACATGCTGTTATGAGGGGGGGGGGTAATCTTTAAACACTCAATAACTTTGTCTAGTGATGAGCTGTCGATTCCGTTCTTTGTGGAATATGATAGCAGGGCTTGTGTACTACATATTGGCTCATTTGGTTTTTCAGAAATTCAATCATGGCAAGACTAGAAACAAGTTTTCGTGTGTGTTGATTGGCGAGGGGGTGGGTGAAAACTTACAATGCCCTATAACTCCGTTTGGGTTGAGGTAGAAAATCGGTTATTGGAGGTAGAAAATAGTAGAAAATAGGTAGTAAATCTTGGCATAGTTTGTTTGGTGAAATTCAAATGTGGCCGGGCCAGCGACATGCACGTGACCTTTACATATTTTAGCCAATATCTCCATTATGCGTGATTCGATTTTAGTTTGGTTTGAGGTAGAAAATAGTAGAAAATAGGTAATAAATCTTGGCATAGTTAGTTTGGTTGAATTCGAA
Source organism: Nilaparvata lugens (assembly GCF_014356525.2). Taxonomy (NCBI): domain Eukaryota; kingdom Metazoa; phylum Arthropoda; class Insecta; order Hemiptera; family Delphacidae; genus Nilaparvata; species Nilaparvata lugens. Next base: position 25,067 of record NW_024090367.1, read on the forward strand.
TGTGGCCGGGCCAGCGACATGCACATGACCTATACATATTTTCGCCAATATCTCCGTTATGCATGGTTAGATTTCAGTTTGGTTTGAGGTAGAAAATAGTAGAAAATAGGTAGTAAATCTTGGCATATTTGGTTTGGTCAAATTCAAAGATGGCCGGGCTGAGAGGTCAGTGACCTTTCTATATTTTTGCTCATATCTCTGTTATCCTTGAGGTAGAAAATCTGTTATTGGAGGTAGAAAATAGTAGAAAATAGGTAGTAAATCTTGGCATAGTTTGTTTGGTGAAATTCAGAGATGGCCGGGCTAACATGTCCCTGGCCCGGCACTTTAGTTTATTCAATATCTCTGCTATCTTTGAGGTAGAAAATCGGTTATTGGAGGTAGAAAATAGTAGAAAATAGGTAGTAAATCTTGGCATAGTTTGTTTGGTGAAATTCAGAGATGGCCGGGCTAACATGTCCCTGGCCCGGCACTTTAGTTTATTCAATATCTCTGCTATCTTTGAGGTAGAAAATCGGTTATTGGAGGTAGAAAATAGTAGAAAATAGGTAGTAAATCTTGGCATAGTTTGTTTGGTGAAATTCGAATGTGGCCGGGCCAGCGACATGCACTCGTAATTCTCTTCTACAGACTAGAAGCTTGGCGATAGCAGTTAGCCAGTTGAGATAACGTTTATCTTATCTGTACAGTACAGCACAAACAACTTTTCGATCCAACGTAGAATTAATTCCAATTGAAATAATAATTATTTTATTCCAATTTATCGTAAGTTCTCCGACTTTATTTTCAAGTGAAATATTAGAAAATTTAAATCATAATCTGAAGCTAATAACCACCGATTGTAGTACATCTCGACTCACAATCAACCGCAATTTATTCATTCCACATGAATAATTAATTGCAACGTAATTCACTTTTATCCCACAGTATAATAACATCTGTTAATCAACTGCATCGTAACACTTTACACGGATTAAAGCAATTACCACCAGCTTCATTAAATGATTTCAATTATTATAACCATTACCTCATGGTTAAAATATTAGTCAGATCATACTGATCTATAATATTTTCTAATATTCTCTATCCACTCATTCCGCCATCAACTATTTATGGCAAATAGAAAACAAGCTACTGCAAGTTTTGTTCGTTAACCTGTACTTGGTTACAACAATATCGGTAATATACCGATCAAGAAAATTTTAGTCTAGTTGGAATCGACTTTGGCTGTTACTAACTAGTCATAGACTGTAGAAAATTTTCTTGATTACCCTTGCTTGGTCACATCATAATGTTGTACATAAATTTCAAACTGAAATTATTGGGATTGCCTTCAGATCAAAAGAAACGCATTAATTTGTCAATAATAATTTTTTCCATCTAATTCAGCCAGTGCTTTATGACTGATTATAATAATTAAACTGTAATGGTTGAGTTGCCATTTAGTTTAAGTAGAACTCTATTTCATAGGAAAAATTAAACGGAATATGCTTTTTCCTTCTCTCTCTTTCAATATATTATTGACAAATTTCTTTCAACAACAATAAATTATGTCAGTCTTTTAATATTCTCATTATTTTCGGAATCGTGCTAATGCTATTAATTTTCAAAATTCGGCTAATAAATTCGTGCTAATAATTCTGAATTAATTTTCTTCAATTTCTATGCAATTTTGTCTTGGACAACAAAATTTAATTTCCTCATTTTAAATGGGATAATTTATGAATCAAAAATAGCTCTAAAGCTGTGATATGATTGAACTTCTATGATATTCACCCCTTCTCGCCTCTTACCTCCTTAATGGCGGCGCGTGACACCTCTCTGGTATCCCATCCTCCGGATAGGCAGCGACCCTCTATAGACTCGTTCGGCCTCCTGCTGTCCATCCGCTCGAATTCCGTCCACCTTTTCCGCAACTGCTCCATCACCATCCTCTTCCTCATCTTCGGGCAGGTGTGGCTGGAGCTTGGTGCCCTTCTCGTGCACAGTAAATCTCTTACCGGCACTCAACATTTCCTCGACCTCATATGGGCCAGAAAATTCCGGCGCTAACTTCGCGGCAAGCTGATTAGCACCCGAGGACAGGTGACACTCCTTCCTGTAGACTAGCTGTCCAGAATTCACCTTCCTTGTCCTCCTTTTCCAATTATGATACCGGTTGGCATTATAATTCTTGTCTCCAATATCCGAAACTACTTTGAGTGTAGTTTCCAGTACCGGCAGTCTTCTAGACTGCACTGCTCGACGATTATCTCCAGCTCCTTGCTGAAAATTATCCTCCATTTTCTGCCTCCGGTACAGCTTTTTCGGACAGTTGTACCTCCAGTGCCCAGCTCGTTTACAGTGCCAGCAAATGAACTTTCCACGGGCTGGAGAAATTTTCTGAGAAATAAATTCCTCTTTTCCAGTCTTCCACACGGCTCCTACGTATTTCTGGACTTGAGGGAATTTCTCCTTCTCCTGCTTCTTCAACCTCCATATGTCAGGCTGGGTTTAACAGTAGCCAGCCTCGAGTTGACAGCTCCTTTTCCCACTTTTGGAGTGGAAATATCGTTTCTAATGTGCTTTTTGACGAGATGAGGATCCCATTCCACTGACCGGGAATAGGGGTCTATTCTCACCCGGTGCTCTCGAAGAAACTCCATACCAAGCAGAATATCTGGAGAAAGCCCATACATTATTGTGAGTGTTGTTGATAGGGATATTCTGCCAATTTTCAGGTTGGTTATAACCCCACCTCGCAGACGTGCAGCTGCTCCGTTAGCCATTATAGCGCCGCGCTGCACAGGCTCTCGTTCCACTGCTTCCAAACTATTAAAAGCTTTAGAGCTAATATAGTTGGACTCTGCTCCGGTGTCGAGAAGAGCTCTATAGGTACTGTCTGTCTCCTATTTCCACTGAGGTGAAAAGACGGTTGTCATCCTGGAGCTCTGGCTCTAGCTGGATTTGAAGCCTCGTTTTAACCACAGCTGTTTTATCAGAAGTCTTCTTCTGCTCTCTCTCACAGGAACAATTGGGTCGTGGCTTCCCACACTTTGAGCAGAGTGAAACCTCCGGACACTCTGATCTCCAGTGTCCCACCTTCTTGCACTGCCAACACAAGGGGCCTTCTGGAGGTTGTTCACTCCGGCGCTGTGTAGTAGTCGTCTCCTGTCGAGGCTTGGTCTGCTTCCTCACCTCCTCCTGCTTCACAGCTCGTTGTCTCTGTTGAGCACTCTTTTCCTCGAACTTAATTCGTTCATATTGCCTCGCTAAGTGTAGCAAGTCGTCGGTGGTGTACACTTCAGCCTCCCTGATGTAGAGCTTGTAGCGTGGTAAAAGATTTTTGTACAATCTCTGTACCTGGCTACTCTCTGAAAAACCACCTCTTCTCCCCATCAGCGTTAGCAGCTCCTCAACATAGTCGTCTATGAGCTCGCCTTCTTTCTGCCGCCTGTCGAGAATTTCATTCTCAAGATCCTCCACATAAGTAGGTGGATAGTAACGAGACCGAAAGTCTCTCAGGAAATCGTCCCAGTGTCTCCACTGTTCTCTCCTATTCCTCATCCATAAGGAACATTTCCCCGCTAACATTTCAGGTAGCGCTGGAAATAACTGTCTGCCAGACAAGCCATATGCTTGTTGCAGCTCCTCGAGCCGCTCCATAAAACTTGGAGCATCTCCACTCCCATCATATGAGAGCCGCCACCCTCGAACCTTGTCACACACGGCACCCGGGTCCATACATGATGTATCAGGCACCGCTGACCTGGTAGGTGACCTCAACACATGCCTAGGCATGTTATAATGCCCCTCCGGCATCTCCGGCCTCACCAGCGCAGGCTCTGCCTCCTCGCTAACTGGTGCTGGCCTTCGCGCTCCTCGACGAAGCGCCTCCTCCCCATTATCCAGAACGGGGAGCATCGCAACAATCCGCTGTCGTTGCTCCAGTAGAGCCCTCCTCAGGCTCGTACTTGTGCCATCTGTCAGCACTGAGTCGAGTATTAGATCAATCAAGCCGTGATCGTGCACTCTGTACACCCAGGAGTTGCTGGAGTCTCCATCGAACTCTGGAGACGTCTCCTTGGGTATTTCTTCCGGTCTGGAACATGCAGTGGCCTCCGCGATTGGTGGCCACAGAGCTGCAGCTCCTTCCTCTTCCTGACATGTGCCAGCTCCGCCACCGATCCTGTTTAGACCGGCGGCCTCCACCATTGTCCTCCGGTGGTTTTCGACAAGAGCTCTCCTGAGCTCTGCCATGGTTCCAGTTGTAGGTAGCCCTGCAGCAGCCGAGAATTTCACTGCTTCATCCCGGTGGAGTTTGTAAACCCAGGACACTCCTGGATCGCTGCTATCCTCTCGCGCCTCCTTGTCTTCTCCGGCGTGATTACATTTCTCTTCTGCACTCATTGCTGCTTTTCTCCTCCTGCCTTGGGCCCCACGTTCGTGTGCCAATCTTCTGAGTAGATTTTTGCCCACACCTTTCTCTATCAGAGTTCCCAGTGTCGCTCTGGGCCGGCTAAACTCAGTCGGCGACTGGGGTGGGCCGCAGCAGGGGACGGGAGTCTTGGTGGGGCGTCCGTCAACCACCCTCGTTCGAGTCGGGGGTTGAAACAGGGTCTTGAGTGTTTTGGAGAAATGTTTACCTCTTTTAGGAAAGAGGGGCCGTGCTTTCGCACTGCCAAACAGGGTTGGTCGCGGAATGAAGGGAATAGAAACGTTGCGGTGTCAGCCGTGAAAAAGGTCTTCGTGTCGGGACTAAGTCTTAGTCCTCGGGCACCGGGTGTCTTCCCGGGGTCCGGATTGATCGCGGAGCTCTAGCAAAGGCTTTCCTTAACCTTTCTAGAGTCCCTCCTTCGATTCCGTATGGAATCAGTAAGTTGCGGCGGCTCGCGCCCTGGACTTTCCTAAATCCTAGTCGTCGGGCACCAGGTGTCCTCCTGGGGTCCGGGTTGATCGCGGAGCTCTCGTAAAGGCCTTCCCTAGCCTTTCTAGAGGTCCTCTCTCGATTCCGCACAGAATCAGTACGTTGCGGCGGCTCGCGCTCTGGACTTTCTCTAAGTCCTAGTCGCCGGACTCTAAGTGTCTGCCTGGGGTCCGGATCGGCCGCGGAGTTCTCGCAAAGGCCTTCCCTGGCCTTAGTTGAGGTCCTCTTTCGATTCGGAATGGAATCGACTCGTTGCGGGGGCCCGTTCGCTGGACTTCTCTCGCAGACGCGGAGTCTAAGTCCTCGAGCACCGGGTACTCTCCTGGGGTCCGGATCGGTCGCGGAGCTCTCGCAAAGGCCTTCCCTAGGCTTTCTAGAGGTCCTCTTTCGATTCCGCACAGAATCGGTACGCTGCGGCGGCTCGCGCTCCAGACTTTTCTAAGTCCAAGTCGCCAGACACTAAGTGTCCTCCTGGGGTCCGGATCGGTCGCGGAGTTCTCGCAAAGGCCTTCCCTGGCCTTAATTGAGGTCCTCTTTCGATTCGGAATGGAATCGACACGCTGCGGGGGCCCGTTCACTGGACTTCTCTCGCAGACGCAGAGTCTAAGTCCTCGAGCACCGGGTGCTCTCCTGGGGTCCGGATCGGTCGCGGAGTTGCTGGAAAGGCCTTCCCTAGGCTTTCTAGAGGTCCTCTTTCGATTCCGCACAGAATCGGTCAGCTTGACAAAGAGTTGAAAATAAGAAAGAAATAATCTGAGACCATATGTATCACAGGTGATACACAGGGACTGAAGAGGTTAACAAATTCTAACAATGGCTAAATTAAACAACATGAAAAAAAATGTTTGGCAGCAGATCAAACTAATAACAAGATACAAAAGGTACAAGGTAATTCCTAATCAATAATATAAATAGATTCAACATATTCAAACAACTCAGTAACTTAAATACATTCATCAAGATCAGCAAATCCAATAAATTTAATACATTCAACAAATCCACTAAACTCAAAAAACTTAAAAATTTTAGTTAACTTATCTAATTCAATTAGTTTACAAACTTCACTTTCAATAAAAAGAACCAACTCAATTAACAAAAATCATTTTAAAATATTTCCATTGAAAAGAATCGTTATTGGTTATGTAGCCCTTACGATTTCAGAGACCATAGAATCCCTCCTAGCCAGTGCCTTAGTAGTATATTGATAAACATGTTCAATTTTCTCAACATTAAAATTAGATAATAAAACCATTATTTTATCAACGTTCTGCACTATGTTATGAACATGAGGCGCAATGTATTGAATCCTGAGGTCCTCATAAGAGGGACAAACAAGAAGAAAATGCAGAATTGTTTCTAAGTGTGATTCACAAGCGGGGCATATTCTCTGTGGCTCAACTTGATACCTGTTACCATTAATTTGAATGAATGTACTTTTTGCCGATAATCTCAACTGTGTTACGCATCTAATCATTCGAATTGGCAGCTGAAAAGTAAGCTGTTCTCCCAGTACCGAATCAGGATTGAACATTCTATACAAAGGAGACACCCGAGAATCGTCAGACCTACATCTATCCTCCTCTATCATCCTCCCCGAATACGCTTCCAGTATTCTATTTCTGTTGTTAAGCAGATCCACTGCATCAAATCCATATTCCGTCCATAAATCCCGAAACTGAACAGTTTCCAACTCCCTCCTCATATAAGACGTCCAATTACCTTCGAAGTTTGTTTTTAATAGAAGTCGATAACACACATGAGGGTACCTAGACTCTGCCATGTTTACAACTTTGATCAACCATGACAGGCATCTTTTAAAGACATGAAACTTGAGTTTCGGTCTACCAGTCTCCAATCTGACACTCCAACTCGGCGTCGACCGGATCAGCAGCAGTAGACGTTTCAAGAAGAATAACTGTGCTTTCTCTATTGCTTCTTCATAACCCAAACCCCAAACCTCTGAACCATATAGGCAGGATGGGATGACAACGGTATCAAACAACTTCATCTTTTCCATCCATTTTTCTGATCTGACTCTAGACAAAACATTAATCGCCACTGTTGATTCCGCTTTAGCTCTACTTATTGATCGTCTTAACATCTCTGTATATCTTCCTGAAGATTGAAATATAACTCCTAAATAATTATACTGGTTACACATTTCTATTTTTTCCTCCCCGAGCTTGAAACTGGATTTATGACATTTGCTTAATCGACCTCTATGGAAAGTCAGTATTTTGGTTTTGTTAGCATTCACCTTGAGACCTACTCCTGCACTGTATTGGTCCAAACATTTCAATTTATTTCGCACGTCTGAAATGCTATCAGCCAGAATGACTATGTCATCGGCGTATTGCAGCATTAACACATCATTGTCGCCGTCAAGATTCAGGCCATGCAATCCTCTCTCTCTAAAAAACGACTCTATACCTGATGTGTAGAGGGCGAAGAGGAGGGGGCTGGCAGGGTCTCCCTGCAACACGCCTTTAGTCATTGCTATTGGCTCAGAATAAACCCCTTTGGACCTATTTTCAACTACTAAAGTCAAGTTACAATACAGGTTTTGAAAGATGTTAATAATTCTCCTACTTATGCCAAGTGCTCTCAATTTCTGCCAAAGGAGATCATGAGGGACGGAGTCGAACGCCGATTCATAATCAATGAAAATTGCGTATACTTTCCTTTTTACTTTCCTTGCCCTACTACCATAGGTAAGGAAAGTATTGCTTTCCAAAAAAAATTAAGGTACCCTAAATTCAAGTTTTCTATACGTTTCAAGGTCCCCTGAGTCCAAAAACATGATTTTTGGGTGTTGGTCTGTGTGTGTGTGTGTGTATGTGTGTATGTGTGTATGTGTGTATGTCTGTGAACACGATAACTCCATTCCTAATTAACCGATTGACTTGAAATTTTAAACTTAAGGTCCTCATACCATGATGATCCGACAACAAGAAATTCAATAAAATTCAATTCAAGATGGCGGAAAAAATGGCGGATAATAACTAAAAAACCATGTTTTTCGCGGTTTTCTCAAAAACGGCTCTAACGATTTTCTTCAAATTTGTACCCAGAATAGCTATTTATTAGCCCTATCAACTGACATGAGTCTCATTTCTGGGAAAATTTCAGGAGCTCCGTAATATTCTTGAGAAAAATGAGTTTTGTTAAATTTCTATCACAATTTTCTCAAGAATGACCAGACCGATTTTTTTCAAATTCATTATCTGTATAGTTATTTATCAGCTCTATCAACTGGTATGAGTCTCCTTCCTGGGAAACTAACAGGGGGGCCACCTCATACTTGAGAAAATAATGTACTTTGTAGCCTCTTTTCATGCATGAGGTAAGTAGGTAGAGCAGTTTATTCAAAAGAACAGAAGTTGAGATATTTTATCTGTAGAACAGCTGTTTTGACGACTTTTAACAAATCATCAAATTTCATAATAATCTATTTACAAAAAAAAATGTACTCTGGAAACAATATACAATAATTATTATTATCTTAGATTCAAATATGTAGCCGCCAACCGTCATTATGCTAATATTTTTGTGAAAGAGCATTGTCATTCGATCTAGCGTTAGCTCTGCGAACTATTAGAAAGAAAGATTCAAATTATTGAGATCAGCTGTTTTTTTTTATTTACATTGAACATAAAGCGGTAACTTTCTAACCTACAAACTGACCAAAAGTGACATGCAGTCATGCAATGTGGCGAATAGTTAGGATTGTCTTTTCCCAATTTACCTAACCATAGAAGTAGAATTTGGAATGTTTACCTGATAAGCTGAACTTGGAATGCTGACAACATGGCCAGCTTGATTTGTTTTGTAATTTCAAATGAAATATATATTCATATTTTATAATGAAAAATTGTTCAAATCAATCATTGATGAGTCTATTCAGATTTAAAAAAAGATTCATTGGTAGATTAACTCTTTATTCCTCTTAATTTTGAAATTTTTGAAACACTATTATCAAGTTGGCTTGACCGGCAAATTCAAATTCAAGTTATCAACCGGCAAATTCAAATACTGTATGCTAACTATGAACTAAAGAGAACTAAATGATATAGGTAGGTAGGCTACCATCTTTTCGGTAATAATATTGAAAATAATATAGAAAGGGGATATTTGCTTATTTCAGCTCTGAATCTCAGTAGAATAACCAACATCATAAATGTGTCCAGGCTACTTGAGGAATTCTTGATCGAATTATCATAGACTACAGTAGCCTACCCGTAATGAGATTCGTGTTGGCGGTCAACAAAGAATATAAGCAATTTTATTGAAAACATGAAGAATGAGGATTTTACTTTAGTAAATATATCTGATAATCTTGTTAGTAATTCGTACCGTAGGCTTATAAATTAGTAGCATACGAGTACTGTAGATCTACTATATAGAGTGGCTTGGCTGTATGAACAAGTTTAATGTTGCCGGTCATTTATCAACAATACAAGGGCCAGTTGAGCGTTTTTAGAGTCGGCAAAGCAGGAAGCTCTTCGATTGGTAAAAAGAAATGCTTAATATTGTTCTTGTAATAAATTGAATATGATCTGGCCCTAACGTAGAAGAATGAGAACTTCCTTGAAATAGACTGAATACAATTTGTGAAGCTTCAATTAGAAACTCTACTTAAGTTCAACAAAAAACGTTGTTTTGTCTGAGAGCTTGTTGATGGATATATTTATTTATTGAATGTCCAATGGTATACTTCAAGAAGAAAAACCATCACTGTCCTTCAACTTCCCATGAATGTTGAGAGATCTAAATTTCTTATTGAAAATACCTAATATACGGTATTGTAATTCATATTTGAATCCAAGATCCTGGTGACTTGTTTAAAATAATCAATCATATTTTATTCGTCAAGAAAAATAGTTTAATGATGATTCGAATAATGAATTTTCATAGGTAATTGATATTAATGCCTGAATATAGAAATCAAGTAATAGTAGGCCTACCATTAACTTTCATAAGTATTCTTATTTTGTAAAATCTTTATTCATCAATAGACTAATTATTATTTGTTATTGGTTACCGTACTGAGTCATAGCCACCTCTAATACATGTATTAGAGGTGGCTATATGCTGACTGAGCTCATAGATATAATAGCCTTTCTATTCTTCTGTGACAGCTAACCATCAATTTAATATAATAATAATAATATGCTAACTTATTGGAATTAATGTAATGTATCATGATGGAATTGAAGATTATATATTGTATATGAATGAAGAAAAAATAAATTTGAGATTTTGCAAAAAATAAAATTAGAAATACAGGCCTAGGCATACCCAAAGTGACTAAAAATAAAGACATTGCCTATTCTGTGGAAAATACTGTTATTTGAAATGATTTCAAAGTATTATAGCTATTATTTGTTTCAAATTAGAATTATTATAGCAAGCCTTGTGTCACAACTGACAATTAAAACAATGCTTGTATAGTTTCTATCAAAACAGTGACACTTAATTTTCCATTACCGTACCTACCTTTTTCTGATTCCATTACAAATTTATTTTTTGGTACCTGCGCATTTGTCTCAGTAGCCCGAATGAATTGTTGACATGTTCAAACTTTTGAAGCTAGTGGAATTTTACTAACCAGCTATATACTGTTGATAGTTGTTACTATTTCGCTCGCAGCCAATGGAATAGCCAGGTGCGACATAGGGTAGTTAAAAATTAAGAGTATACTCAAGTACAACAATATAATTTTATGGATAAGGATAAATGCTGAAGCTGCTGCATTTACACCAAAATGTCAACAAAAGAATTTGTCCACAAATAGTTTTCTTTATAAAGTTACTATTCTTTTGTAGAGCAACAGAATAGAGAACTTGTTGCCAAAGAATTGGTCTAATAGCGATTGGATAGTTTGCGTGGACTTGTAGAGGTAGAAGACTTTGTTCACAACTTTTTCAGTGTTTCTCATATTGGTTGGGAAACGAAACTTTTTGTTTAAAACAAGGATTTCCAGAAACTGTCTCAATTTGTTGAGAACTTAGTTGACAACTCTGGTGTGAATGTGGCCTAACTTTAACAGCAAATTAAACAACTTAATTATTGAGTAATTCTAGTTTATTGCAGAAAAGCTACATAACCGACATGAATTTTGCATTTAGTAATGCATCTGATCATAACTAGTTTATTGAAAACCAAATTAATAGTAGAAAAAGTTATAACAGCTTATTTCGATTCAGTAAAGAATGACCATCATGCTATCATGCCTCTTTATGCATAGCTAACCATGATATTAGTTTTTTGCAATAATTTACATCAAAACACATTGAAAATTCACATCTTTGACAACCTCGGTAATATATTGATTTCTTGTGTATTATAAAATTGGTAAAATATTGAAAAATTATACTATGAGGGAAGCTTTTTAATTAATGTGATATCAAAATTAACTGGATGATAATTATACAGTGCAGTCAAGGAAAGGTTATAGAGGGGAAAAGTTTGGAAGACAATTTTTGGCCCCGCAGTTCTGTTTAGGGTGGTAAGGGGGTAAACATATCAAAAGTCCCCCCCACCCCTTGTGCTAAGGGGGTGGGGGTGTTTTAAAGATAAATTTTTTTGGTTTCTCACATATAACTCGAAAACTATGTATCTGATGTGTTTGGTATGAGGGACTTCAAGTGGACTGTATACTAAGTTGAATGAAATGTATGTTAAATAATAAATATAATTAATAGAAGGCTGATGTTGTTCATCAATACCTTTACCCAAACTCACATAAAACTTATGAGTAAAACTACTAAATACCTGGTAGCAAGGTAGACGCCAAGAAATTGTAAGACAATGTAACAATAACAAATGATTGCATTTATTGATATAAGTGACACTTTACAAATGGCCTTAAAAGTTATGATGACTGCACTAAGTAGGAAAAAAGACGTTTAATGAAAATCAAAAATAACAAAATAGTAAATTTGAATAAGCAGTAAAAAAGGAATTGTCAATTGATTCAATTTGGTTACAACAATACAAAGTATTCATATAATAGTTGTGTGATGTAACAAATGATCAAAAATGATAGTGCAATGTAGCAACATTTTCAATATTGCAACTAGTGTCAACTCAGTGGTTCCAAACCTTCAACAGAGGGGATAAAGATGTGCACTTTTGCTATGTTAATCTACTAACTAGTCAAAATTAAGCTGCAACGTCAAAAATTGTGTCACAGACACCCGCTTCAAATTTCATTGCCAAATGAATAATAATATTGTTGTAGCATTGGAAATTTCATCCCCTACATTAAAGTTGCTATAACAATGAAACAGAAACTTTGAATAGTGAAATAATAAACCATTTAAAAGAGAATTTAATGCTCTATAAACCTACGATAAGCATTGATTTTTACGATGCATTGTTGGAGAGTTATAATTCCTGAAAGAGGCTCTATGAGCTCATAATCTGCATTGATTTTTCCCATCAATTTTTAAAAAGTTATAAGAGTAGAGATAGAAAAAAATTGGAGGCGAACGTGTTTTTTTCAAAAATGTCACACATTTAAGAGCGGATATCTCGAAAACTAGAAAAGTTGTGAGATGAATATTGTAGGAAATTATAAAAATTATATAATACTTTTGTATGTAACAGTTATGTCCGTAAGATACATAGTTTTCGAGTTATATGCGAGAAACCAAAAACTGGTACCTTTGAACCACCCCACCCCCTTATCACAAGGGGAAGGGTGGGGATATTTTTACCTCCTTAATACCCAAAACAAAATTGCGGGGTCAAATATAGTCTTCCAAACCTTTCTCTCTATACCCTCTTTTGAGCATTCATTGTCTGGACTATATAATAATAAAGTTATGATGTTGGATGCTTGGTTCCTATTGTTAGATGCAGAATGGAAACTGGGTAACACACGATGGCTTTTGATGTTCACGCTTTCTATCCGCCCATCTACACTGTGTAATATGTTTTGGTGTCTGAAAGAGAAAAAAAACAAACGAATTATTGATTGATCGAATGATAAAAAATGAGTTGATGGAATTTGAAAATAACATTTAAAATTTTCAAGTTCTAGCGATAGGTAGGAGTGGTAGAATAAATATGTTGTAATATACTTCTACTTACAGTTCACTAAGCATAAGACCCAATTCACACCAAACTGGCGTAGAGGATTCTCACACCTCTAGAAATATGGTCCAATGGAAACAGAATGGACTTGGTGCTACATCTCTTCTGTTTGTATTGGACTATATTATAGGCGTTTTGCGCTAAGACTGATTTGCTTGAACAAAGTGAGGTAGGAACATGGTGTAGTGAGTAGACGGAGAGATTTCCAGGGTAGTCAGTGCTGATTTTTGAGGGTAGTAATGTAAGTCGGGAATATTCCCATTGGGAAGAAACTTATGATTGAGTAATATTTCTCTGCACAAGAAACCATGGGAATAAATTGCATTAAAATAGTTTATATTATTTATCAATTTCAATCACATTTGACAATCATAATCAATAAATCATCTATTCGAAAAAGCAGTGTAAATAGCTCACAAATTACATCAATTTTTTATATAATTTGGCTAGACTTTACGTTGAGTGAACCAGTGATCACCTATATCGATGAATTAAGTTGGTTTAGTTAGATAGTATTAATTAAATATACTATCGATTTTACTGATTCAATTAAAGCAAAGCGTCCCCTTCTTTATTCTTTATCATAATAAGTATATCATGAAAATGATAGGGAGAGGAAAAATAAGGTAACCCTGTGCTGTTCCTCTCCCAAATTTAGATAAAGTTACACATAGTCCGAAATATGTCAAGTCTTGTAGTTCTCCACTTCACAAAATTTTCAGCCCTAAAATATTTTCAAATTTAGATGCTTCAAAACCAAGCCTTCGTAGAAAGAATATTACATATTATTATTATATATTATATATTACATATTATATATTTTTCATTAGAGGAGGAAATGTTCAAAGTAATGCTAGAGTTTACTCTAGTCGTTTGAGATTTCAAAATAAGGTCATTCTGTTGAAGGCTAACGTTGAAGCTTTTCGTAGGTTTTTTACTTTTTGTGCTTTAAAGTTTTATAATTATCTACCTTTCCATGTGTCCTCTAGTTTAAATTTAAGAATTTTTCTCAAGGAATTGAAATCTTGGTTGTTTTCACTAGAAGATGTTGAGTTTCTGTTTAGATAGTATAGTTACTTTTATATTGTATTTTTGATATTATCATATTGCAGTGAATGATACATTTATGAAGGGACAGTTTATCTCTTAGTACTCTTCAACATATTTTTTTCTCTGTATTATAAACATTTATCAAGTTTCAGCTAGGCTCTAAGCTACTCTTTCTTTATTTTCAGTGTGATGGTGCCTCAACACGTTTTTTCAAATGAGGTTACCTAACCACTTTCTATTATTGTTTTGTAATGTTTTGTGCATTATTTATTATTGTAAATTGTAAAGTGTGTCAATAAATGAACTTGAAAACTTGAAAAAAACTATTATCACAAAAAATGAAATATTCACATACTAATGAAATTTTGAAGAAGCGAACATTCTAGTATGTTCTTTATTATTTTATTTTTGGGTTTAAATTATTGTGAGCTTCTTTGCAAAATAATAGATGATTTATCATAATTAAATTTCTTGAGCAATACAAGACGAAGTAAACCCAAAATTCAACTTCTTGAGCGATTCAAGACGAAGTAAACCCAATATTTTGTTGACTAAGCTTACTTGACTGTTAGGAATATGAGTATAACAGATTTAATTAACAAGACATAAAATGGAAGTAGCATCATAATATGGTGCCGTATACAATAATAAAGGATGTGCACCACGCTTTTTGATTCTTTTTACTGGCAAATTATCAAAGTATTACGAATTGTATACTATCAATTTATTTAGATTTGACTAATTTCAAGAAAAAACTCTTATCATTTTTACTTTTTGATATATTGGGTGCTTTGAAAGCGCCAAAAGTTGAAATCTTGGGGCAGATCCATTACATCATAAATTATAGCAAATAAATTCATACAATTTTGAGGATGGATCTCTCCCAATATTTGAACGTTATGCGCTTTTAAAGCGCCTAATATATCAAAACGAAAATATGATGAAAATATTCTTTCCTTGGAAATATGATCTATTCAAGTATCTTAGAATTCAAATCAAAATTGAACCAATAATAAGTTTCCAAAAGCGTGGCGCGGAGCCTTAAATTATTAGAAAATGAATGCTTATTCCTCCTCACACTCATCAATGGTGGTTGGCAGGACTGCCAGGTGTAAATAGATCGTACTCAGTATTGCTCCGTGGTTTTTTAGTAAATTTTAAAGTTTTATTGTATATTCTAGGCTATTCAGTGGTCAGTGTTATCATACAAGTGTTTTTCCATCCTTACTTACGTGAAAGTGAATTTTCGTAACATTCAGTATCGTGGTTTCATAGCGTATTGCTCGTCTCTGTATGCAGGTGAAGAGTTTTGTTATTGAAAGTCACAGTTATAGAAGATAAACAATTACGAACGGGTCTGCTGATAACGGAACAGCACCCACACTTCACACTATCAACAAGCTATACTGACAGCAAAATCTCTATCTTGCAGTTGTTCAAAATAATTTTACTTTCCCGGTATGCAGGCTGGCCAGTGTAACGTTCTCTGGTCAAAAATTCCCAATTAAGATCGTCGATTCAGTCTGAAATTTTACTGGTGAAGCCAGCTGCTGTTGACATTGAACTTTATCAAAGCAACACTCTCGAAAGAAATATGCGCGGTTTATTTTGAAATGCTCTTCACATTATAATTTCTGAACTACATCCTTTCTCTCTCAAACCCTTAATAAAATCAACCTCTGTTATTCAGGAGCTTACCATTTCTCACCCAAAAACGCCTTGATAGCTCTCTGGGCATTCCTTAATTTTCCTCTGTCTCTATTCCTGATAAAATAAATTGATCGAGTGTTTCAAAAGTAATTAATTTAAATATTAATTTCAATCATTTGTATTCAAAATGGTTTCTTTAATAATAAGTAAAACAAATAAAGGAAATCCGAAGTTGACTTATGATAAATATGATTACAGAAAAGGTACCGCAAGGGCATCAGGTGACATTTTGTGGCGATGTTTGGACAAGGCTTGTAAAGCGCAACTAGTGACTGATAAATCAGTAAATGTCATAATTGATATATCATCTGCTAATCATAGTCATCCCGTTCCAAGTTCCAAAAATGATTCTATCTCAAGTGCGTACTGTTCTACTCCAAATATGACAAATAAGGATAAGAGTATTCTGATCAATAAATTATCTATAGATGAAAGGGACAACAATTTGGAGGGAATCGAACCAAATGAACAAAGTTCAATGATTAAGGAGTTAATGCTCCAAAGAGACAACCTGTTAATGGAGAATGAGCGCTTAAGGACTCAATGGGATGCTGCAATCGAGAGGTCTATGTCGAATGACATCAGAATACTGGAACTGACTACAGAGAAACAAACCAATGAGGTGTCTTCTCAAACTGATGAAAATATAGGTTTTGTTGAATCACAGATTGCATCACTAAACAACCAATTGGCATCCATGTCGACGACAATTGAAGTATTAGAGGCCGACAATAAGACGCTAAGGGATGAATATTTGTTGTCTACAGAGGAGGCAAAGAAATGGAGAGAGATGTACTTAACTTTGTCAGAGTCCAGGTCTAGTGATAATAATTCACGATTCGAAAACCTCATAGATCGGTGTAATGATCTATAACTGAGTTCCAGAAAGACAGAACAGACAAGTCAAGAGAGCGTTCCAGTAAAAATTCATCCAATATACGAGCAAAGAAAAGAAAACTGTCTATGAAACGTTTGAGAAATGAAGATCAATGCTACAGTAACAGGGAGAGAGTGATAAATTTATTGAAAAAGCGTGATTTAAGAAAAAATTGTTTCTTCAAAGAGAAAGAAAGATTCGATAATTTACAGAGAATTAGACTGCTGAGGGCAACAGAAGAATATAAAGAGAAGGAGAGGGAGAAGAATATTACAAGAATGATAGAATTAAGACAAAATCCAGAATATAAAGAAAAGGAAAACGAAAATAACACCACAAGGATCTCGGAATTGAGGTGTTTTGATGAATTTAAATATGAAGAAAACATGAAGAACATTCGCAGGAACAGAAAATTAAGAAAAAATCCAAAATATAAAGTAAAGGAAAACGAAAATAACACCTCAAGGATCTCGGGATTGAGGTGTTTTGAGGAATTTAGATTTGAAGAAAACATGAAGAACATTCTCAGGAACAGAAAATTAAGGAAAAATCCAGAATATAGAGAAGTGGAAAATAAAACTAATACCATAAGGAACTTAGAAATGAGAGATTCTGATGGATATAGAGTTGAAGAGAACATGAAGAACATTCTCAGAAACAGAGAATTGCGCCAGAATGAAGATTACAAGGAGGATGAGAGAGCAAGGGATGTTGAAAAAATGAGAAAGTTGAGAAAAGATAAAGATTACAGCCGACGAGAGGGAGTGGAAGATAGGACAAAGAAATTGAGCGAAAGAAGCATTAAAATTTTAAGGTATCGCCATACTTACTACAACACTCACATACGAAGTAGAACAAAATGTTCAAAATCCATTATAAAATTTCTATCAGATAGAAAAAATGTTCCTGATTGTGTTTGTTGTTGTTGTGAAGGGCTATTCTTCAGACACTCTGTTTCAAGATTTGAAAACCATTTACAATTCGAGAATACAGAAAATGAAAAAGATTTTCTTGACAAAATAAATAATTTTCCATCGAAATTAATTTGCAACACATGCAAAATTCACGTGAAGAAGTCCAAAGTGCCAAAAATGGCCACTAGCAATGGCTTGAAGTTC
>NW_024090368.1:0-40979 GCF_014356525.2 Nilaparvata lugens
TATTTTTATGATCATATATTGTATTTTCACAATGAGACAGAGGTTCATTATAATCAAATATGAGACAAAGCTTCATTATAAAAAAATGAACATTATAATTTTATGATGTTAACTCATAGGGCTATAGCAGACTGGGGTTACATCATGTCACGTCGCGTGTCGTCGCAATATGTGACCAGCCTAGAAGTTAGGTTTCAAATCTTGTGTTTTTATAAAGTTTATAAATTGATAAGGTATAACTTTAACCAGGTTCAGAAATCTACCCTCTTTCTATAGGTGCGTACAGACTTACGCGCCACAAACACGCGTATTTCGCTTTTCATCAGCTCTATATCTTCTGCATTTGTACAGAAACAGAAATACAGATATAATAGGCATAATATTAGCTGATGAAAAGAGAAATACGCGTGTTCGTGGCGCATAAGCCTGTACGCACCTTCACAATGAACAGTTCTCACTCTGAATGTTCGTTCCCCTGTCAAGAATAACTTATGCTGCATACCTGAGATAACTGATATAGTATGATGTAGCTCACCTTAATATAATATAGACATGAATTATAAAATCTGATTCACAAATAAGGTCCAATTGTTCTTACGTGACTGTGTTTTGATATAAATTGTATTTGGTGAATACAACCTATGTAGGTATCATTAGCCTAATTATTGAATATTTGATATTTCACTTCTGGCCCCTCCCACAGCAATACATAAATCCTGGCTATGTCTTCAACCCTCAACTGACAATAAGAGTAAAGAAAAAGAAAAAATAGAATTGAATCGTTTTCAACTGTTGCAATTATTTCACAACTTGAATTTATATTGTTTTATTTTTCCAATAAAAAAATTATTTTTATGTTACAAAGACTGAAAGCTCAGATGCTTAGGCGTGGATAATATCGTACAGGACGACTGTTCTGGAGACTTTTTTTAATATACGATTTTTCTGGCGATTTGAGCCCTGAATAATTTGTACTGCAAACTAAAATATTATAATTGATATTATTGATTCACAGCCAAGTATAGATATTCAGTTGTAATAAACCAGTGTGTACGGTTAGTGGTTTTGGGTACGAATTAAAATGGCTGGTGCATTGAAAAAGGAGCTTAATGTGGATTATTCATGATATTAGATTATGGTGATGAGTACAGTAGTAAACGTTTTATTTGTTCTTATTACCATTTTTCATAATGGTGGTATTCATAATAATAGTTTGATTATCTGTTTCCCAAAACTGTCTAGTCCTCAGTGAACCTATACACAGTACTAATAAATTTCAAAATGTTCTGCTCATTGATTTTCGAAAAAAGCTTAGAAAACGTAGAAATAGTGACAATCACTGAACACTAATGAATGATCAGTTTTCAGGAATAACCCATTTCAACTACAATATGGGAGAAAATATTTTGATGGGAATTCCCTACATAATCCAGATGCATTGGAATCCTGGTGATAGTTTGTTCATAATATACTGAAAATATGTATTGATCTCTAATGAATTTTCTACAAGCTCAGTTTTTACCAAATAAATTTTTCAAATTGAAGATCTTGTAAAGTTAATACAATCAGAATCCCGTGAAAACTGTGCTATACAAAATTCATAGTTTATAACATTTTTCCAAATTTTGGACGCATTTTTGAATGCGTTTTATTGAAAAGACTATGCTTGTACAAAGTTAAAGCTTCACAACATATTCTGACAACGTGAAGTTTGAAGTTTCTTTTCAATTTTTCTAAAATATTTCGACACCTGTGCACTACAAGTTCACAGAGCGTTGGGAAGCCTGTACCTTTGGTGTTATTTTTTGGCATCAATATATTCAATATAAAGCATGATAATATCATTCTAGAATGATGTTTAAAAATGCATATAGAACATTGATAAACAGAAAATAGACGATAAATAAATGAATGAATTTATTTCTAGTTAAAAAATATCATAACATCCAGTAGAAATAATTCATTAAGAAAGATATAGTAATAGTAATTCTATAATATTATAAAGTATAGAATTGGCTTACACACATATGGGATGGGAAATTCGCGAATGAGGCATTCGCGTGAGAACTACTCAACTGATTCACTTGAAATTTTGTACGATGATTCTTGATTTACTGAGGAAGATTATATTTTATGCCTACCTACATCATGTTTGTTAATTAATGAGTAATAAAAACAAATTTATTTATCTGTGATACAAAGAGGATGAAAGAGCCAATCGAATCGTTTTATTATGATTGTCAATATTTACAATTGAATATGTTCAATATCAAAACTAAATTCAATCTGAACCACTATTCAGTGCTTTAAAAATACCTTGCGGAGTATGGTTTAACTGCTGGTATTATTTATATTTATGATTATAATTATTCTATGAGTCTAGTAAAGCAGCATAATTAATATCAAGGTTTATTGGTGATAATAAACTGGACTTCTGTATATGGCACAAAAAAACTGAAATCCATTCGAAGACAAAAATTTAGATTCTATCATTTTAGATTATTTTGGATTATATTTATTATGTATTCCAACGCTGGTGAACAGTGAGTAAATAAAATAACTGTTGTAGCTTATAATATGTTACTTATTATTAAATAGTTAATAATATATAAAAATAATATTGTTTAATTATTATTCTAGAAGAATCGCAAAGCGTAGATTTGTAGAGAGAAGAATAAAAAGAATTTGATTATGTAGGTACTGAAATTCCAATTTCCAATACAGTTTATCAATATAGATGTGATAACGACATGATAGTCATTATTCAATAACATTCCTAATTAGCCAGATATATCGATTATATCTGTATAATCAGTATTTACTCACTGTTCACCAGCGTTGGAACACATAATAAATATAAGCTCTTGTTCTATAATGAAAGTTGTTCTATAAAAAAATTATTTTTATGTCAAGTGAATAGTAAGGGAGAGTAGGTGAACAAGAGTGTGAGAGAGAAGTACTGTATAGACGTGTGTGCTTGTGTGAGAAAGAAGGAATGTATAGGATTGATTGAAAGATACATTGACAGAGCATCAGGTACGCGCGCGCGCGCGGAATTATTATTTTTTCCTTATAATATTACTATTGTGTATGGTGTTCTATGAGAGAGAACGAGGGAGAGTGAATGTCGAGAGAGAATGATTGTACTGAGCGAGTGGTGGGAGGGGAGCACGTGTGTGAGAAAGAGGGAATGTATATGATTGAGAGGAAGAAACTTTGACAGAGCAGAGTCTTCTATGAGAGAGAATGAGTGAGAGTGAGGTTTGAGCATGGTGTCGAGAGAGAAAAAGGGTATCGAGCAAGCGGGGGGAGCGGAGTTGTGGGGAGAGAAATACCCCTCAATGACGTCATAGTTTCGATAGGATAGGTGTGACGTCATTTACGCGTGACGTCATTCATGGGCGTTCTGTACATAGTGGGCGATCTCCGCATACGACACCGGACTGTATATAGGCAATAATGATCATTATTATTACACTTATTGTTTAGATTAAAATTTATATATATATATAGTGTTGGTTAACTGCTTTTCTTAACCCCTTTATAAAATCGTGTTGGATGACTTTGGTCATCTGGTATCTAGTTATTATCCCCTACTAGATAGATGTATATATTCATGTATATCTACCACTACTATATTGGCTATGCCAATACTATAACATACTATATATTATCGATAATTACCTTAATTACTTTAGCACTATCCCTTCAAAGTGGTGATTTATTTTTTATCTTTGATTAATGTATTGGTAGTATGATGTTTCTTGTAATTTTTTAAGTTTGTTTTTTTTTGTGGATCCACTTAGGTTAGTTATAACTTTATCAGCTGAGTTTCTTAGGGAAGTTCTATTGAATTTTGTATTGTCTTGTTTTATTTGGAAGTTGTTAGGACGATTATCTCACCTATGTTTAGTTAAAGTATGACCGGTAAATATGCGCTTATCTGGCTTATCATGGTTAACTCCTAAAGTATCCATTTGAACTAAATTTTGTATTATCCTTCTGGTTTTTTCATAGTGGTTATCAATCCATATAGTTGTTTAGTTTTGATGTTTCGGAGGGCCCGCCCAAACACTGAGACTGACAACCTTTTCAACCTTTTGCTACATCTTTGATGATTATTGAATTTTGGGTTGGTTTTGATAATATTGGCTTTATCAGGTTGATGTGAATTCTCCCTGTTCCACATATTTATTTATCTTGTTCTATAGGGATGAATACCTGTTCCAAATTTATTTTAGAATTTGATTGACAATGAATTGGCTCTAAATTATTATGGTTATCCCTCATGGGTGAGATGTCTCCGTTCTGGCTTCGGTAGGATACTATGTACTAGCTATATATACTCATAGTTATTTGATGTAGGCATTAATAATAATATTTAGTTACTTAGTTTTCTTGTTATTTTAAAAGGGGAATAGCCAGGCTTTGGTTAATCCTGGATGCCTCATCTGGTCAAGTATTTGCAGTGAGGCATTGTAGGTTGTCTATGGACAATTGTTTCTGATTTCGGTGGTAAGCTATTAGTGTCCCATTTTGCTGTTTCTATCAATTTGCTTTTACGTCTGTGCGGTATGTTTGTTTTGTAACCCTATGGTTTTGCATTAGTATGTGTTGATTTTGTTGGCCTAGGATTTATCTTTAGTATATTTTTTGAAATTTTGAGGTGAATGGTTGCTTTTATTGTTATTAGTCTTATACAGGATGTTACCAAAATCATTGTCATGTTGTTTTCTGCCAAATTTTTTTTACGACTCAACCCGGTGTTCCACACTCAAGAAGGGGGAGTATTGTAGCAATAAATATTGTTACAATTATGAGTGATGAGAATTATGCGAATTAGCCTGAGAAGTTAGCCTGTTATGAAAATGGATTTTGCTGTTCTGCTTTTCTCCGGTGTGTTGTGTTGACTCTGTAAGTGTGTGTGTGGAAGCTATGATCCTAAGAATAACATCAATTTTCCTGGAGCAACAGCTTAGTTCATGAGCCTTGCTTTTTGCGTTGTGTAGTGTCGACTCTATAGGTGTGTGTGTAGAAGTTGTGGGAAGATCAACATTTTTCCTAGAATATAAGTCTGGTTTACGACCTTATAAGGCAAGGAATTTATAGCTGCCTAGGAAAAATAGCTGTCACTTGGTGGGAGAATGTATCTTAAATTGTAGTTGTAACGTCCCTTTCTATTGGTGGAAATTTTTCTAGAGAATAGTAACTGCCAATCACAGTTGGTGTTGGTTAGGTCTATTTAGTATGGACGATCTCACAGCTGTCCACCTCAAGACGAGAAAAGCGAAGTGGACTCACTCAGCGTCTGTCGACTGTCATTAGCAGTACTAAATGTAGTCTGTTCAGAACTTTGTATTAATCTTGGCTTCCATGCCAGCTTTAGGCTTTTTTTAGTATTTGGCTCTGGAACCTTTTGTTCCAGCAGCATTTTTAGTCTTTTTGCCTATGTAGTCGCTTTAATTAAGAAGAGAGAGAGAGAGTATCAAATTGTCACCTCACAATGGAGATTTTTCTCCTATAACCGCTACTAAAGGTACGTCATAGATTTATAATATTATTAAGGAAAATATCTTCAAAGAAAGCTTCCATCAAAGTATTTATTGTAATGTAAGAAAATTAACGATATATGTTTTGTAGAAATTTAGAATACCTATTAGTAGGAATTAAGATATTTGTTTGATTTAAACTATTTTTGAAGAGGAAGCTATTAACCTAAATTTCAATTACTGTTGGTTAAATCCAAACCAACTGATGTTCACAGTATATTATTATGAGCTCTATCAGTATTTTTTGGTTATAGATTTTATTTGTTCTTTGTTTCTAATGAAAGGCTTTCATGATTATTTAGGAAACACCTATCATGTAATTTATTCTTTTAAATTACACCATAAATGTGATTTATGTAAGAGAACTGACTAAACTAACAACAATACTCGAAATACCTTATTATGAAGTAATTCAATCAACTTGTGAATTATGTAGGCCTATTATGGAATACTATGTACTCATCGCTTTATGTATAGGGCGTAACCCTTATTACAAATAAGTTCTCTTCTTTTAAATCAAGAGATTGAAGTAGGTAATGCCTATTTAGGTTTTTAAGTAATAATCTTGATTTGAGTTTATATAACCTAATATAGGTTGATTTTATTATATAACTGAAGTTAAGTTAATTTATATTATCCTAGTTCATTTTTTTATTCTAACAGCGGTGTAAGTACGGGAACATCAAGTATGGGATCAACGTACGAATCTATCATTTCATGGGTTCATGAACGTGTGTCTTTAAGCCGCTGAGACGCCTCTGAATCGATGGCCGTCCTAGAAGCTTGGGGTATGCTGTCTCCTGTCCATCTGGACGTGTAGAGCTCGATCACCGAGCCTAGATTCAAGTTGAAGAAACAGCTATGAGGTAACAACTTTTTTCCAAATTAAACGAACGTCCCAGGAACTCCGGATGTGACAAAATGGGTTTTAGTGTCGACAGACTTTCAATCAATTAAAACGTGCGGAATTAGACTTTTGTTAAATCATAATTTTGAGATATTATTGGGGATAGATAGATTGTTAATTTATTAATTTGGTTGAGTAATAGATTTTCGGTTGTATCTTTACATTGAAAAGTGAGGCCATATTTTCTCTGTAAGGATCCAGCTGGGAATTTCAGTTTTCTTTAAATTTATAAATAATAATAATCTTCTAAACTACTAAAAGTTGAATGAGTACATGATTTTTAAAGGTCCCTTATTGATTAAATTAATGTTTTAAAATAATTCTCATCTTAAAGTTGTAAAGGATCAAATGAAGTTTCAAGGACCCTAACCTTTCCTAATTTGTTTTGATGACATATATTTTTGAATAGTTTTTTTTTAAGGTAGTATACCATGATGTGATACTTGAGAATGTTTGTCCTTGCAGCGTTCATGATATAAAGATACTGAATAGTTATTATTGGGGGGGATCATTAATATTTGATAATGTTTGATAGTGTTTTAAAGTTTCCAAGTGTGTTCAAAATTTAATGTTCTAAGAATTTATGAATTTTATGTGGATCTTTTCTTAACATATGTATGGTTATTTATGATTAACTTCTGAGACATATCGATGATAATTTTCAATAATTGCTCTTTTTAAATTAGAGTCCTTTAAGCTTTTATGATTCAATCTAAAACGTTTTCAAATGTAGAGCATACGGAGTAGGTTATTACCGTATTACCTATTTCAGAGATAACCTAACTTTAGTAATTTTGTTTTCGATTTTCATAATGTAACTTCCTTTTGTTTTATTAATTGTTGAATTTAACTGTAAGAGGTGACAATATAATTGATACCTTCTCTCTATTTCGTTGTCTCTCTTGTCATTTCTGGTTTCCCGTTCTCTAGCACTAGGTATGTTTATCAAGCATCCCTTTTATTAAGTTATATTGTGTGTGCTTCTAAATTCAAAATTCAAAATTAACTTTCTAAATTCATAGCACGGCACAAAAGCCAGAGAGAGATAGCGCTATCTGTTTAGCTGTATGATAGAACAGGACAACAACACTATTGTCAATCCTACACTGCCATTAATACGTGGACCTCACTATAGTACATTCGATAGGCTTCTATACATCTCTTGTATGGGAGTATAGTTCCTACCATCTACATCTATAAATTCCTACCAACGAACGGTGAGTCACTTAATCTTTTTTATATTGCCAACATTATACAGTCCATTTATACCATACCACACTTTAACCATGGTTATTATAATCGAATCAATTCAAATCGAATTTTATTCACTCGAAATTCATACAAAATATTAACAAAAGTATAACTCGACAAGTTACTACTCACAAAAAGTACAGTATGTTACTGGACTTTGTCCGCGAATAGGAGTCAGATCCAAAGTGTTATAAGATTAGTAGATTATTAGTAGATTAGTAAGATTATTAATTCATAACTTGATATAGTTGAATATTCAGTAGGAGAAGGAGTTGGTCAGGGTCCGTTTGCACAAAAGCCGGTTAATTTTTTTACGAGAACCAATCAGAGGAGGCCTTTTTGATAAGACGGCTTCTCTGATTGGTTCTCATGGGATTAATTACGATTAAAATTAACTGGCTTTTGTGCAACTGGGACCAAGTTTGTTTACGAAAGTGAGTGGTTTGGGATCATGCCATGTTGCCAGATTCATTGATCAGTTAAATCGTTCCATAGCTATGAATTCCATAAATATGTTTAAGGACCGATAAAAATTTATTGAATACATGAAGTTATTGAATCAATAACTATAGCGTTGTTTATTGAACGACTGAGAAACCGGGCATCAGTCTTCGAGAGAAAGCCATGTTAAAAGTAATATCTCACGGACTGCAGCAGCCAAATGCAGTCCTTAACTGTCATCTGGCTACTGACACGTTGAAAGGCTTGATTTTGTAATCAACCTCGCTTTTTAGAATGTATACTGTCACACATGATTAACAGGCTGGTGTGACTGAGAGCTAACTAGACTTTTCCAATACAAAATGTGTCCATGAAGTACAGCTCCCCAAACTCACCCTTTTGTGCTTGCATTTTGGTTCTCTCCTATCAGTTTGGGTCTCGCATGTGTTTTTCGAGTGTACGAGTATGTTATAACAACAGTGACGTGTCAGAAGTGTTATTGTCAATAAGTATGTGTCCTTTGAGAGAGGGCTTTTATGAGAGCTCTATTCACGTCACTCTTTGATTATAAATTCTGGATTGACAGGTTTAATTTATTTTTTCTATGTAGAACATTGTTATATACAGTCTTGTTAGGCAATGAAGTAAGGGGGCAATGAGAATATTCAGAATAGCTGTTACTCACTCATACTTAAAAAAACTCTACAATTTCTCCTCCAGTATGTATCTTGATGTTGCTATTTTGATAAGATAAGGAGTTGAAACAAAATTATACATTTATTGAGTCCATTTGTATCCATACACTCATGTAGACGTTTTAAAGAATTATGCATATTCTTCTGAAGCGTTGAACGCTCTATTGCTAAAGTTTCTATTCTATTGACACACTCAGTGCTTCAAGTGTACGTGGTTTGTTGATTTCGAGACTTACACGAGCTTGGATGAGAACCGTATACTATTAGGGCGGAAATTAGCTTTTGAAGATTCGAGTGATGAATTTGAAATACTCTAACTCTTCATTCTTGTTCGAGAATGATTACATAAAGAGGCTGCGAAAGAATCAGAATTTTCGAAACAACTTAAGCCTCCTACCCTAATGACATTGAAATTAAATTTGAAAATGAATGTCTCCACTTGAAAATGTTGAAGGAACTCAAAGAATTGAGTGACATCCATAACGTGTATGAAAGTACATAATGTAGAATGAATATTGAAGACTACTTTTCCAAATCTTGAAGTGGTTGTTGGAATTTTTCTGACCTTACCTGTCTCCACTGCTCTTCAGAGAAAGGTTTTTCCGCTTTATATCGTCTGTCTGAAGAGTGTTAGGAGATCTACTCTTTCAGACAGCAAGTTTAATATTGTCTCATGTTACTGTGTTGTTGAAGAGACTTGACCCTAATCACAGAATTTCTGATGTAGTTAACTATTTTACCAGATTGAAGGCTACGAAGCTTTGTACAAATTAGGATCATCTTCTTCTTCTGGTTTCACAGGTTGAAGTGAGCTTCAGCCTTTCGCACGAGAGCTATTCACAGTCCACTCATCACGGTCACATGCCTTTCGTCTCTTTGCCTTCATATCAATCCTCCGGAGATCATCCTTCACTTCATCTCTCCATCGGTTGCGTGACCTTCGCTGTCGTCTTCTGCCCTCCATCCTAGACTTATAAATTGCTTTTGGCATTCAATGCTCTGGTATTCTCTCAACAAGACCAGCCCAGCACAATCTTTTTGATTCGATGAAATGGACTACATCCTCACCTCCAAGAATTTCATTTATTTCATTGTTCGATATTCTATACATTCCATTGTCGTTGACGCCGCCAAATATCCGCCTGATAATTTTCCATTAGAAATTCATTTAGAGGCATCAAAAGTGGTGACATTCGATGTCTCTGAGCCATAAATGATATATATTACCCATAATTATTGGTCGGATCAACGGCTTGTAAATTCTCAGTTTAGTTGCTCTAGATAGAGACCGAGAGTTGATCAATCTGTATAAATCAATTGGGACTCTAAAGATATAATTTTAAGATTTAATATTTGCTGGTGAATTATGAAGAAATTAATTTTTATAGTTTTGTATATGGGGGACGTGTTTTTTTGTTATTTATCCATAAAATACTAGTAGTTTTGTGAACATTAGACCTGGCGCAGTTATAAATTACAGCCTCGTCCTATACTGTCCATAAGAGTAAATCCTGTCTTTATGTCGTGTCAGCAAGATATCGGTGGGAAAACGGCTGATGGCTGTTGGGGTTGGTGTATCAAAAAATGCCAAGATCAAAAGCTTATCATCTTCAAGATATACTGGCAGCTGGTCAACCCGAGTTGAAAGCAGAGAAAAGTCGAGAAAAAATACTATGTTTACTTCCAGTTATTGATTTCATGCGTCTTTTCATGCAATAAATAGTCCACACGATAACTGATTTTTACTATTTAATTGACCGAGCGAAGTGAGGTCTGAGATTCAAGTCGACGGTTTTGCATTTCTCTCATGTTTATATGTTCCGCATTCACGACAAAACACAGCAATAGATTTTCATGAATTTTGACAGGTATGCTCCTCTTTGAATTTTGCGTCGACGTATACATAAGGTTTTTTGAAATTATGCATTTTAAGGATAATACAATAGGAAAAGGAGTCTTCTTCTAACGCTAATATTACCGTAAAAATCATTATTTAGAATCATTCATCATAAATCAGCTGGTTTTTGAAATTATGCATTTTAAGGATAATACAATAGGAAAAGGAGTCTTCTTCTAACGCTAATATTACCGTAAAAATCATTATTTAGAATCATTCATCATAAATCAGCTGTCAAGTGGATTATTAATTGCATGCAAAGACGGATGCAATTAATATCTCAATGTAATTTGGTAAGAAATCAGCTGTCGTGTGAAGTATTAATAGAATGCAATGAGGCATGCAATATTGATAACTCGAAGTAGCATGGTATTTTATCCCGATTCTACTCTGCTTTCAACTCGGTAAGCATTTGATGATAGTAGCATTATTGTTTACAACAAATTATTAGCATTTTCGATACAACAACCCAAACAGTCATTAGTTGTTTATACACTGATATCTCGCCGACTCGACAGGATAGGACTAGTTTACTCTGATGGACAGTATTAGAGGAGGCTGTGGTTTAAAACTGCGCGAGGTCCACTGTTCTTAGAACTACCAGTATTGAGATATTAATTGCATGCGCTATTAATAATCCACTCGACAGCTGATGTATGATGAATAATTCCAAAGTCTGATTTCTATGGTAATATTGGCGTTCGAAGGAGACTCCTTTCCCTTTTGAATTGTCCTTAAAATGCAAAATTTCCAAAAACCTTGTATATACGACGACGCGCAATTCAAGAAGGAACATACCTGTCAAATTTCACACCTGGAAATCTATTGCTGCGTTTTGCCGTAAATACAGAGCATATAAATATGAAGAGAAATCTACTTGAATCTAATGCCGTGGCCACACTGAACAAATCTTTGACAAACATGTTGTTGAAACAGTTTGGGCAAATTTTATTATGTTTGACAAACAATGTTCGCCCGTGGCCAGTGTGGACAGGTCACCAAACAAAATATTTTCAAGTGGGAAAAACAGGTTAAAATGTTGGAACAGTAATTTTTGTTTGACAAACAATGATTGTTCAAACTTTTAAAATATTTGTCCCTAAGCTCCTCAACAAACATGTTTGCCCAACATGTTTGTCGAACATTTGTTCAGTGTGGACACGGCTTTAGACCTCACTTGGCTCGGTCAAAAATTAACATAGATTATTCGCTCTTACATTATAGTAATAAAGGGGGTGCCAGTAGACCAGTTGCCCAGGGTACCAGCAACCAAAGCCTGGGGTTGTTCATGAAGAGTCTCTGTGTGTAGAAGACTTCCTCCATTTAGGGATCTGAAGACCAATGTCTTTTTAAGGCCGTGAATATTACCCGCGAACCATACCTTGCCTATATGCCGTATCAGTCAGGGAGGCAAAGCTATGGGATGCGTACTGAACACTTTGAATGGCGGCGGGGCGTCGTAAAGAGGAAGAGGTGGACGGGAGGACATACACAAGTAGCGCCCAGCTAGGTCAAATGGGAGTGATAATTGGCTCCGATACACACGTACACTGTTTACGTCGTGACGTCATCACTGCCAGTCACATTATTTGTCTGTCTCTCTCTCTCCCTCTCTGGAAGTGATAACGGTATATCACTTTTTCGACAACATCTGCTTTATAACGACCATTCCTTCCTATTCGACTCCAAAAGTGTTCCATTGATTTATCTCGACTTGTGACGAATTTGAAATCATGAATACATCGAATTTCCAACTCTGACAGTATGTTAAAAACGTTGACGACCTTGAATCCCCGGTATGTCAAAACTACACCACCCCATCAACTTTTCGATAATTAGCACATATTGACTCTTTCAGGCTGTCACCATGAGTGAGAAAATGAACAGTGTTGATATGTTTGATATGCTGAGTGACGAAGGTTAAAAGTTATTACTGTTTGAAGGTTTTTAGTATTCAGAAAATAAATTTTTATCTATCACCCACATTGTCTTTGTCATTGAAACAAACTTCAGAAATGAAAAGTCAAACTTAGAATGAATGATTAAGACGATGTGTTTGCTAGAACCAATTTGACAGAGATTATTCATTCAAGATGACTTTATCTTAATGGATGATTGTTCGTACCATGATGGTTTCAGCCCAATCTTTCAATATCAATTAGAATGGAATTATAGGATAGGCTAATAACTTGGCTATTATCAACTTGGCTAATAATATGTGTAGTGTTTTGCTTGAAGCATCCTTAGGATACTGTTGTGAATTTGAATTTCGCACCTTCAGTCGGGGAACGTAATATCGGCTGCTAGGGAACTATTCAATACTATAAATGAAGTCTTCATAGTTCCTTATCGGCTGCTAGTGAGAGCGAAATGACATACTCGTGATGACGTCACGGACGTTCACTTTGTTACGTTCAATCTGTAAGTGCCCAAACACATTCTGACCGCTGGGCGCAAGTTGCAGATTCCCGATCAAGAATGTGGTGAAGAAGATGAAGGAACTGTTGGAGGGATGGTGGAGAAGAAGAAGGAGAAGAAGAATTTGTCGAGGGGTGACTGAGTTGGCTCCTTTGTAACCTCAGTGTTTGATGTCGGCGGTGGAAGGGTGGTAAGATGTGTCTGGTCCTAACCTACCACAATTATTGTTGACATATTGTGGACGGCTGGGAAGTCTCATCAAATTCAACAGGTGGGGTGGGAGTGGAATGCGACGTTTTCATGCCGTGCGCTGTTGCCAAACTGCAAACCAGCAACACTGGAACACTGGCTACAGGCGATATGCTGGTGAAATGTTGGCACTTCACCAACCCTCCGACCACTCAACATTTGTTTCAAAGTGAAGCAACATAGCCTAGACATACTTCTATAAAAATTTAGAAAGGGAAGAGTTTTGGAATGGGCCTGCAGGTCCTTTTCTGATCATATTTTTGATTTGTATACAGAGTGTTCCGATAAAGATGCCCATAAGTCAGGGCGTGATTCCTCACATCAAAAGAAGAAAAAAAATTCATATAACATAGGTCCGAGAATGCTTGGTTACCAAGTTATACAGGGGAAGATTTCGTCTGAATTCCTGTGCCTCTGCCGAAACGAAGCCCTACAGGTATTTGTTGGCTGTTAATTGGGATGTACAATTTAGCGTACTTTTTGTGAAATGAACTGAGAAATTGAATGAATGAATTCCAATTTCAATTTATTAAAAACAACAAAACAAGACAAAACAAAATTACAAAGAATTACGAAACAAATAGAACACAATAAAATGTTACAAATATAAAAAACCATGGGCTTTGTGTTGGGGTGTTTGAGAAGAGAAAAAAAGAGAGGAAGATACCGAGCCACTATAGTTTTCCATGTAATAGGCAGGCAAAGAAGAGAAGAGAAGTAATGAAGAAAAAGGTAAGGGAGAAATGGAGGAAGGAAGAAAACAGAGAAATAGGTACTCAAATAAAGGTAAGCGAGTCCACTGAAAAATGAAAAAACAATGCTGGAGCAGAGTCATATATCTAAATGGAAGAAGAAAGTACTGTATGTCCAGTTTTTTATATCCAGTTTAATTTTTCCGCTTTTTTATTGTCCATAAGAAAGTGATTTGAATGAATGAATGAATTTATTTATTGCACAACAAAACTAATATAGAGTTCCATACTCTTCTTTCTACTCATAATGAAAAAGTCCAAGGTCTTATGAGACCCTTTCCTTAATCCAAGGAAACGACAATGGCTGATAGTGATGGAGGTCTTAATGTTGAAATATTTAATGATTATTTTGTAAATGTTGGGAGAAAATATGCAGAAGCTCTAGATAACAATAGAAATACATCTCCCCTACAATCATTATCCATACCTACTGTAAATAGTCTCTATCTATATCCAACAAATGCTGTTGAAATTTCACTCACGATAAATTCCCTAAAAAATGATGCTTCACCTGGAGAGGATAAATTCACTGGTCGCTGCCTGAAACAGCTCCCCTTATATTGCTGGCCCACTTGAAATAATAATAAATAGATGCTTTAGTGAGGGTTACTTTCCAAAACGTTTTAAATAGCCTGAATGATATTAATCCGTAAAATAGGCGATAAGACCAATCCAGCAAATTATAGACCAATTAGCCTACTTAGAAATTTTGCTCAAATAATAGAAAGACTGATTAAAAAGAGATTGGTTGACTTCCTAAATAAAAATAATTTAATTGCAAAAAATCAGTATGGTTTCCAGTCTGGTAAATCAACAAAGATGCTGTTATGGTATTGATTGATTCAGTTAACAGGAATTTCAATAAGAACATTAAAACACTGGCTGTTTTCCTAGACTTGGCCAAATCTTTTGATACCATACCTCATTTGACATTGATAGATAAGCTCAATGGATGTGGTATCCGTGGAGCGGCAAAAAAGTTGATTACCAGCTATCTGCAGGATAGATCACAAACTATGACCTTTAACAATAAAACTGATACAAGAATTCTAACAAGGTTTTGGTCTCCTCAAGAACGGTCTTATCGCCAATATTATTCTTGATTTATTTGAATGATTTCTCAAATTAATATCCCGAATTCCACCAAGATATCTTTTGCTGATGATACAGTATTGTTATTTACTGGATCATCATGGAGAGAGGCATATGAAAACGCAAATGAAGGATTAAGCATTGCTAAGCGATGGTTTGATGAGCAAACTCTCACATTAAATTCAAATAAGACAAAATTTATTGCTTTTACTCCAACAGAAACTGGTGAACCACCTATTGAATTAGATATAAAAATTCACAACCATGACTCTCATATCGTCTCTAGACCCAATAATTGTATCTGTGGAACAATCGAAAAAGTCAATTTTCTAAAATATCTTGGAATAATAGTTGACAGTCACTTGAAATGAAACTTTCATGTACAACACACAATATCTAAATTAAAATACCTAATATACATTTTCTATGAAATTAATACTTCAAAGGATATCAAAATCATAAGAACCATTTATCATGCATACGCTCACTCCTTGTTCCAATATGGAATAGAATTATGGGGGGGTACCTTTGACATGCACTTTAATAGAATATTTACCCTGCAAAAGCATTTAATTAGAGCCGCTCTAAAACGGCCTAGACTGTATCCAAGCAGGAATTTGTTTGTTGAATTTGGGGTTCCAACGCTACGACAGGTCTTTGTAGGGAAAATCATTACACATGCCAATAGAAATAAGCAGCATCTTACTTTGAATACACATTTACACAACCTTCGTCCGTCTGTACTCAATCCTTATACTCGAAACTTTACAAGATTAACTATAAATAAACATCAATTCACATACTTCATGGAATACTTTGCTAATATAGTCCCATATCACTTATAAACAATAGAATAACAAAAAAACTAAGTAGTGAAATAGAAGAGTGGGTAAAATCTAGAGTTTATTTTAAGATAAGTGTATGAAATGATAATTTTTAATAACTGTAAGATCATAGTGTATAATACGTCTGTTACGTTTTTATTGATTCTCTACTATGGATATTATAGTATTATCCACTTTTAGTCCTGATTAATGTGTTATAATATTTGTAATTTTCAATCGCACTCTTTGCTGGCGAACAAGTACCACTTATGCCGGTAGTGCCTTTTATATGAATTTACTTATTTATAATATTACTTATAGTATCTATCATATTTCTAATGTAAGTACTGATTGTAAAATGTTATAGCAAATATGATAGATGTTAGAGCAATGCAGAAGGTGTTAGGAGACGAATTCGCCGAAAAAGTGGTCATTTACGTCGACGATCTTCTTATTATGACAAATAGTTATGAGGAGCATGTAGAGATATTGGATAAAGTGTTTGAAAAGCTACAGATGAGAGGAATGACGATACACATTGAAAAGTCGAAAATATTGAGAACAGAAGTATTATTCCTTGAACACATTGTTTCACAACAAGGAATAAGAATGAACGAGGATCGAGTAGAAGCAATTCGAAATTATGGCAGTCCTGAGAATAAAAAAGTTCCTTGGAATGTGTAATTTCTATCGCCGTTTCCAAGTAATTATGCATACGCAACAGTTGCATTCAAACATGTTTTGAGCAACAAAAATACATGGAGATGGGGACCACATGAAGACCAGGCGTTTCAGGAAATTAAAGAGAAGTTTTTACACAGTATTATGTTAAAACATCCAGATTTTAGAGACCTTCCATTATCACTTGTGATGCCAGTGGATACTCACTTGGAGAAATACTATCTCAAATGAATGATGAAGGAGAAGAACAAGTGATAAGATTTGCAAGTAAAACACTCAACAAACAGGAGAGTCATTATACTACGACAGAAAAAGAACTGTACAGTGTGGTATTCTGTTGTATGAAATTCCGTGAATACATACTTGGAAATGACCTAACTGTGAGAACGGACCACAGAGCAATACCGGCTGGTAGATTAACACGTTGGTCATCATTACTAGCAGTATATGACATAAAGTAGTAATTTTTAAAAGGATCTGAGAACAAAGCAGCAGATTATTTGTCACGAGAGAACACCGAAATCGCCCAGCAACTGCTAGAACATAGAACATAATGAGGTCAGCTTAAATGACAAATGACAGCTTAAAATCGACAACACAGATTTGAGGAAGAAATTGAAAAACGTAAAACATTTTCAGCAAAATGATGAAAAGTGCAAATCAATTATTCATTCACTTCGAGAAGGAGAGGAAGCAGTTGAGAGACATCACATTATCAGCAATTAGTTTTGTTAGAGTCGACAAAAAGCAAGAAAGTTGGAACTTATTTATCCCTAAAATTCTAGAGGAGCCACTGATAATTGAATATCACAACATGCTTGGTCACACTGGAGTCAACAAAATTAATCAGGCTGTGAGAGAGTCCTGTTACTTCAAGAAAATAGAAAGATTTATGCATTGGTAACAACGTGTGATCCATGTCAGAAAGCCAAGCCCAGCAACAAAAAACAGGCTGGACTCATAAGGTGTATACTACCAGATAGAAAACTTCATCAAGTATTTGCCGATGTTGTTGTCAATTACCGAAAGCAAGATTCGGATGCATGATGCTTTTACAAAATATACAAAGCTGTATGCGATAAGACGATCTACGGCCAAGCAACTCCTAAAGTCGGCCAAGCGAAAATGGATCCCTCAAGGCCACTGCAATGTTGCCACTATTGTCCACCCCTCGCTCGACCAGTCTATATACATTGACTATATTTCTACACCCTGAACATCGCTCTTTCCTTCTCATACCTTCCCTCTTCCTCTTTTTCGTCACTACCTGTCACAAATTCTTTTGAGTACGTCAGGTACAAAAGTTCTATTGTGTCATTCTTTGAAGTTAGAACAATAACATCCCCCGTTATCTCCTCCCATCAGCCGCTATATTCTTTAACATCATGAAATGAAGGAAATAATATGTTATGTATAACTCTTTCTTGAGTCATGCATCAATAAATCCAATTTTATAATGATGATTAGATTTTTCTTTATCAATGCAACTATTTATAAACTGAGCTATTACTTCATAAAGGTTACTTGAAGACTTTTATAATAATCAATTGGAAGTGGAGTGATGTAATTTTATTTATTTTAGCCAATATTCTTGTAGTGCCCACTTCACTCTGCATTTTTCAGTTGCATGAATTCTCATCTGATTCCCATCACACTTCATCCAGGCTTTGGACTGGCTGAAAGTACTTGTACAATCAGGCATGTTTAAAATCTTTTTTCTTTTCACTTTTTTCACATTTCATCTTTTTTCATCTCATATTTCAATACATTAATTACACATATACATTATTTACACATATACATTAATATACATTATTTACACATGTATACATTAATTTATTTTTCTGCTTCTTCATTCTTAATCACTTTCAAATTCGGAATCACCAGATGAACTGTCTCCTGTTATTGTAATAACAAGTGATTCCATTGCCAAATCACGAGGGCACTCTTTTTTTCAAATCATCTTCTTGAATTTCTTCTACATGCTTTACACATTTCCTCCAATCTTCCACAGTCACCCTCTCAATAGCCTCGTGCATAAGTTTCTCAACATCTGCCAATCGGAATGTTTTATTTTTTGTGGCTACATAATTTTTCACTTGTGCCCACACAAGCTCAATCGGGTTGTAGTGAGCATGATAGGGTGGCATACGAACCACTTCATGACCCATTTCCAGTGCGATCCTATCATTTCATACTCCTTCACGGGTATTTTATTTCATTTCTCGACAACAATTCGGCCTTTGTCTCATTTTCAGAGAAAGAAACATTCTTCGATTCTAGCCAATTCTGGATATCCACCTTTTTCCAGTTGGTGCAGGGATTTTTTCTGTCAGCGCAGAGTGATAACTTGCATTGTCCATCACAATCACTGAACTCTCTTCAAGGAGATTGAGAAAGTTCCGGAACCAATCTGTAAAAATGTCAGCATTCATTTCGGTGTGATAATCTAACGAAGTGGACTTCTTTGCTTTAAAAATTAGTTTGCACTCAGGAATAAACCCCGTTTGAGCTGATCCAGCATGAAGAATGATCAATCGGCCTCCTTTTCCAACTGGAACTTTCAATCCACCACTTCCGTCTTCGTGTTGCCATATCATCGATCGGCTATGATTTTGATTGACCCACGTTTCGTCAATGTAGAATATTGGTCGGGGATTAATTTCTCTTCTTATCTCGTGCATTTTTCTGAGAAAAACTGCTCGTGCACAATGTCTCTCCTCTCCATTAACAATTGTCGACCATCATTTCACTTCCTAAATCTGAAACCCAAACTCTTTATGATTTTTCTGACGGATTCAACACTCCCACTGAAATTAATCTTCTCTTTCAAAACAGTTCTGATTCTTTCAGACGTAGGATACTCTCCATTATCATAGAATTGAAATACACATCGGCGCACCATGTCCTTATCAAAACTGTCCATGTTGACCACTTTTGCATCTCTGAAGTATTTTTTTCGAGGCGTATCAAATTTCACTTCCTCATCCGAGTCATCTACATGTCTCCGTATTCGCTTTACAGTTGTAACACCAACTCCACATGCTTCAGCTGTAACCTCTTGAACTTTTCGAAAATTGATCAATTCAAGTCTATCGGGGTTTTTGGCTATCTTTTGGAAGAATCTGTAGACATTCCAGATGATATTCCTTTCTTGCTTCCCAATATCACTTCTTCCTCTACGCGATCCTGATTTAGTTGGAGGTGTGTGCAGTATTCCGATGTTGGGTGGTGTTTCGATATTGTGCGGTGTGGTGGTGTTGTGCGGTGTGTGCGGTGTTTCAATTTCAATTGAACAGTCCATTTCAATAAATTAATCTTTGGGCTATAAAAACACTATAAAAACTTAGATGGCATACTGTAATATACAAAATATACAAACTAACTATTCTACCACTTTATACTGAATTTAGAACATAACTTAATATATACAAACATTAATAAAATTTATAACTCACTACTCTGCTATTTTCCACAGTCAATATAAATCAGTTACGGAGCGAAGTTGCTTACAGAACTGCAAATGACAGAATGAGTTCCTCTCGCCAGTATAGCCAGTATGGTGTTGAAAGGTTGAAGGTATTCATAGTGTTTTCCAGAATGTTCATTTATGCGTGAGGAGGTGATTATTATATTTCTCAGAAAAACTCATTGATATATTTTTGACTCGGCCTATTCACATTTCAACTCCTTTTCATGCTTCTATTATTTTTTAAACACCAGCACAGCTGTTGAAAGTTATATGTATTATAATATATAGTATAAAAGCATTATGTACAATACATTTGTAAAACTGTGAACTATATTGTCCTCGTCATAGTCAACAATCCAGAGAAGGCAAACAATACTCCCCACAATAACAATACTTCACTATCACACCCTCTCTCACACACACATTCACTTTCTCTCTTACTAGCCACCCTTAGTACAAAGTGGCAACAGTGTTGGTAGAGACGGGTGGTGGTGTCAAGAGCAAGCTTCGACCTTGAAGGACCCATTTTCGTTTGGCCAACTATAGTGAAAGTACGACAATTCGTTGAAGAGATTGGGGTTTCAGAGTATCTTATCACTGATCATGGCTCATATTTGTAGGACGTGTGTGGATTGAAGAAATAAAACGTTCGAATATAAAAAATCGTTTAACATCAGTGTATCACCCAAAAAGTAATGTCAGCGAGAGAGGGTTAGAAGAGATGGTCACTTTTCTCAGAATCTTGTGTCATGATGAGCATAGTAAGTGGTTCGATAATCTTGGCAGGGTAGAGGAGATAATGAACAGTATCTATCATGAAAGTATAGGAATGACTCCAATGTTTGGAAATGAACCCAAACGTCTGATAGAAACGTTAGTAAAATTTCCGGACTGTGGACCAAGAGAAGTAACAGAGTAACAACGAACGATTGTTATAAGGAGTCGATTGGAAGAGATGGCATTGAACGTAAGAGAAGACACGATAGAGGTGTTACAAAGCCGGTGGAGTATCACGAAGAAGATCTTGCTCTTTTGAAGAAAACAAACTTATGTAATAAAGAGGATAAGATAATTTCAAAATTGTGTTTGAAATATGAAGGACCTTACTGTATAGTGATGAAGAAAGCTGAGAATTGCTACACAGTGAATACTATTGACGGCAATCTGGTTGGTTCTTTTTATGTGGAACGTTTAAAGCTTTACAAAAAGCGATCAGCTACCCATTGATTCAGTAAAGAGACGATCATGATTATTTTAGTATTGAGTGGGATTCATACAATTGCTTGATTGAGTAGGTGGTTGTATGATGAGAACTTTAGTAAAAGTAGCTTAGGTTGTTTAAATATTAAAAACTTGCGCAAGTATTAAAACGTAAAGGGAATATTTTTGAAGAAGCATTTATGAGATTAATTGTTAAATATGCACAGAGGGAAATTTATTCATATTTGATTTATTATAATTTATGCTTACTTATATATCTATGGTTAGTAAATTATTAGATGTTTGAAAGCTCACGTTCATAAGATAAATTGATTTATCCAATTTCCACCAGAGGCCAAACCCAAGCCCTGAGAGATATATTATATTTATATACTCTGAGATTTATATTGTCTATTTAATTGTTTATATTAATTTGGGAAGAAGATTCATAAAGTTTTATTCAACAAGAAACAGCAAGTTGATAACTGAGCTGTATAATTTGAAAGTATATATTTGCTGATTAAAGAAGCACATGGTAATAATTCGTGCTAAGAAACAAAGTTGTGAGCTATCTGTGATATTTTTGATATACATATTTATTCTCATATTATTTAATATTGTTGCTCTATATTTTTTATTTATTGCACATTGAATTTTCATGTAATCATATGTTTTTATGTTCATTGAATGGTGTGCCTTTCATTTATTATCCTATCTCTATGCATGACCAATCTTGTTATATTCTATTTTATTATTATTATTGACCTATTATTGAAACTATCAACCAACTGTATTCTTCACCGAATAAGTTGGATCATCAGCGATATACAGCAGTGATTGTTAAATCTTTGGAAATAATACATACCCGAGATTTATTTAAATTGTCCAGTACTGACACATCTGATTTGAAGAAACTCAAAGGTCATAGTATCAAGTTGCAGCAACAATATAAATTAATAGAATTTATAAGGTATTCTGATAGAGTGTCGCCTTTGATTCCGCTCGGTATCATTTTTCATTGCTGACCACTTTGGCGAATGGTGGCGGGTGGCATTGGTGGTGATACCACATTGTCTAGTACGATAATCTATCTATATCTATCTATTTCCACTGCATCTATATTTGCGGAGTACACCAAATCAGTCACAAAAACTGTGAACTGTTAAAGTGGCCGAAGTTTGCAGCCAGCGAAAGCAGAGAATTGTTTGAGCTCCTAGGAGAGCTGATAAGAAGCTGGTGCTATTGTCTTTCAGGAGTCACAAAAAATACTTTATATATTCAAAATCTTTGCTCTACCGACTGCGGCCAAGCAGGGCACACGTTATAGAATATAACATTACAACATGAAAAACCTGGTGTGGTACACTCACACAACTTTCCTTGCTCATTGATCTATAAGCCTCATTCTTAAACGATGATAATTTAGGGGAATAACATTATGCCGATTGGCGGCTAAATAACTACGATTATACTATTGTTATTGTGTTCAGAGTACATTTTCCTTTGTTTGAATTATGAAATTTCAGGATTTTTTGAAAGTTGTCAAACAGACAGCTATTTGACAAATAAAATATTGACATGTGTTCTTTTGAATAAACTGCTCTACCTACCTAGCTTAATTCAAAACGAAATATCATGTGATTCAAAAAGAGAATCAGACAACAGCACACAGTGGTGACAATGCACGGCAACACACGCAACCTCATGAGACAATCTCCAACAGTTAGTGAAGTGAAGGGGAAAGCTGTGTGGAGTCACTGGGTCTCTCTCTTTGTAAATAATTTTCGAATTCATTGTTTCATGATTTTATATTTTTTGAGAATTATTTAAGGCTATTTATTTCATTATTTGAGATGGTATTTTCGTTAACAGTTTGATATGGTTGAACAAAGTAGGATAGGCTATTTTCAGTGTAAATATTACTATGATAATACAATGTGTGCATACCTTTTTGTGAAATGTATTATGATTGTGTTATTTATAATGTTTCCAGACATGCTTTCTCACCTTGATTTGTTTTGCACATCATTTCCAAGAAAATGATATCCAAAAAGCGAGGGATTTTGCACCAAATATGCAACCCTACCGTGGGTGAATGACCTCTCTGGAATTCAGCTTCAGGGTGGTCATTAGTTTCGAGGTTTTCTTTCCCCTTGATTTTGAATAGTATTAAGTCACAGTATTGAGTGTTCCAGGTAGTAGGAGCAAGTAGAGGATCGGAAAGGACAGGCCCATTGTCTGAACTTGTTACATGCTTGATTGAATAATAATTATTGTGAATGTGTAGTTTGAATTGCATGTGGTAGAATGGCATGTTTCGTATAATGACGACCAGCACTTTTCAAGCATTATTCTTTCATCTGGGAATTTTAGAAAGTTGGCATGTGTAATTAAGGATCTCGACGACCATGTGGCAAAACTAATATTCTCAGAGGTCAATGATATAGTCTCAATTGCAATACAAAAAGCTTTTTCTAATTAAATAAAATATCATAGGTAATGATTGTAAATGATGATCACTAAAATTGGTAATTAGAGGATTAATTAGTAGGCCTAATCTTAATTCTATTTGAATACCAGTAATCCAAATCATCTGTCACATATTACTCATGAGTATCAGGTAGGCTTTTTTTAATATAGGGTAGTGCACTACAAATATTTATGTACTAAAAGATTTTCAATGTTACAATGTTTTAATGTTTACTGTAGACTACAATAAATGTATTACTTTATGTGATTGATATTATGTTACTATGTCACATTTGGATTTAGATTGATGTATTTGGCACTTGTGAATTTGATGTTTTTATTCTCATTTTTGTATTGTTTGTTTTGTATTGGTTTGATGTATTTTGCTTTCATGATATATTCATATTATTGATGTTGATTGAATCTCAAGCTGTATATGGAGTCTCATACACTCCGATTAAAACAGAACACAGTTTTCTTGGTTAGGTTTGTTGATAATTTTTTTTTCCAAATTCATTTTCTTCCATTTGTGAGGCTTCTTAGCACTTGCAACTTCATTTCATATATGTTTATTCAAATTCCTAATATAGTTCAGCATAACTGATTGATCTCTTGTTTTATTCAACAAATCCCGAATTCACGACCCAGAGTTAGAGTTTCAGGTTTTGTTATTTTTATTTTTATCATTTACTAGTATTTATTCATCACTATTATTTTCCTAGTCAAAAAATACTGGGTGGCGCCCATACAGAAATCATTATATTGGCAAATTATCCATCGAATTTATTCAATTACCTATTATATGATTATTTTTAATTTCAAGTACTTTACATAAAAGAGCAGAAGGCAAGTAGTTCACATTCAGCAACAGAATAAGTCTTTTTGCATTACATTAAACAGTTTTCTACCTATTCATTTACCATTTTATCTGAAGATAGTCTTTATCTAATAGGTCTGTGTACTGAAATACATCGCTATTAAAAGGATGATTGAGATCTCCTATTCTGCAATTGGAATCACTTTGATTACTGGTATCTATCAATAAGTTTGTAGTTGTTCCTCAAGAAATTATTCAGTAACTTTGAATCGGTCATCATATTTTCTAATCTCAAATAAACAAGTCCTATGATTATCGTTATTCCAACTGTCTCATCTATTTCGTTATGGGACAGCTTAAATAAATCTGAAGGTCATCTGCAGAGAGAGAGAGAGAGAGATCAATCTCTCATTGATTGGTTCTGATTGAGTACTTTTTTTATTTCTCTAGATTACAATATACTGGCTTATACACTTATATACAATAGCTTACAATACAGCAAAATTATAGATGAATTTACAAAATATGAACTAAGAAAATAATTGTAGAGCTGTATATGATATGGAAAAAATCAATTTGTAATAACCATAGATAAAATAGATAATATTGTTAGCATCTACATAAATTGGCGGAGCTTTGGACATATCAATGTCCTTCTTCGGAAAGAATATTCGAAGTATCTCCCCACTAACTCTCTACCAAAACAGAGAGTGAGAGAGAGAGGGTGAAAGTGAGAGAGAGAGAGAGAGAGAGTGTAGGGAGACAGATAACATAACAAAAAGGAGGAAATGTAAGTGGAAATGGTCAGAGTTAAATTCATATTCAACTCTTTTCATATTCATAGTTGATTTTCTGATTTCATATTTGGATTCATCTTTTCAAAGTATAAATAAAAAAAAGGTTTTAAAAGTGTTCATGTTTGGACCTGGAATTTTAAGTGTTCAAACCTCTCCCTTTGTGAGCAAAAAATTATTATCTTATTACCTAGTACGTTTTTACTATATAGAAAGCTATATATTATTAAAACAGCCATAACTCCCTGGTTTTCGGGTTATTTTCGGAATGGGACTTACGCTTTAAAGAATTTGGGGTTGCTGAATTCAAATCTGAAATCAAATTCCTCCATCTCCATTTGGTGGGGAGTAGAGATAGCGTTGAAAAGTAGGGCAGGCGGGCTCGCGTTGCTTACTACTAGTGTGTAGTGATTTTGCTCCGAGTCGTTCAAGGATATGAGCCAAAACAGGCCAAATCCGCGAGCCAATGCCGTAGGTGTGTAGGGCCCTTGTGTAGACCAGTTATAGAATAGACACGCCCCATTGTATATTCATATGGAAGCCAACATCTACTGCCATATCGCCCCATCGTGACGTCAGCATCGGATAGAAAACTTTTCTGTAGAGTTTTTCTACATTGCTTTCCATAGGAGATTGTGTCTATTCCAGATGGAAATGAATTATTATTTATGAAAATGGTGAACTCCTGCGCAGCATATAATTGCACTGAAAGATTTAGGAAAGGAAGTGGATATCTTTTAATGTGTAAGTTGGAAATTATAAACATTGTAAGTTGTAACTGAATCTCTGGTTATATGTGAGTGAGCTCATTGCAACATGACAATTAGTTTCGTAGCCTACCGTACCTTATTATCTCAAAACACATTATAACTTTGAAGTCAATTTACAAATCTCACCAAATACAGGCTTCAATTGCCGCTTTTGTAGTTTATATGGATGGGTAAGTAGATTGAGAAGCAGAGAATGCTTCTCTAGCCTACAGCTTGCAGTAGCAGTCATGCCCCAGTATGACGTCACGCATCCATTCCAGTTAGATTCAGAGGCTAGACTTCCCAGCGTGTCTATTCTTTAACTGGTCTAAGGTACAAACATAGAGCAACAGAGGAGCCAATACAACAGAAGTGAAGAAATTAGTCACATTTCTCTCACCTCACAATGAACATCACATTCAACTACCATAAATGTTTTCTGAGTGGATTTTTGCCCACACCTTTTTCTACCAGAATTCCCAGTGTCGCTATGGGCCGGCTAGACTCAGTCAGTGTCTGGGGTGGGCCGCAGCAGGGGACGGGAGGCTTGGTGTGGTGTCCGTCAACCACCCTCGTTCGAGTCGAGGTTAAAACAGGGACTTGAGTACCTTATTGAAGTGATTCCCTCTTTTAGGAAAGAGGGGCCGTGCTTTCGCACTGCCTAACAGGGTTGGGAGTGGAGAGACGGGAGTAGGAACGATCTGGTGTCTTCTGAGAGTGTGATCTCCGGGACGGGAAAAACGTTCCCAATCGTTACTGGACGTCCCTTGCAATTCTCTTGGAATCAGCAAGATGGAAGGGCCCTGGATCCGGGCGTTGCTAGCAGTCACCGGTTCCCTCACCTTGGCACCGGCTGTTTCTGGTTATCAGGATTGGATGTCCGTGACGACAAAGACGATAATTATGGGCGTATCTTCAGCGTTACTTCAAATTCCTTCTA
Source organism: Nilaparvata lugens (assembly GCF_014356525.2). Taxonomy (NCBI): domain Eukaryota; kingdom Metazoa; phylum Arthropoda; class Insecta; order Hemiptera; family Delphacidae; genus Nilaparvata; species Nilaparvata lugens. The sequence continues at coordinate 27,198 of NW_024090368.1, forward strand.
ACACAACATTATTACCCCCTAGCTGAGCTTCTGTAGTAAATTTGAACATTCTCTGTTCATTTGTTCTCAATAAAGCTGAGAAAACGAAAAAAAAAACGCTGGAAAACCGCAGATTTTGAGCGTATCTTTGGTGTTATCTCAAATATTCAACACAACATTATTACACTCTACCTGAGCTTCTACACTGATTTGGACATTTTCTGTTTATTTGTTCTCGATAAAGATGAGAAAGCGCTAAAAAACGCACATTTTGGGTGTATCTTTGGAAATTTTTCCAAATCCGTTCTTATTGCGCTTCTAAAGGGCCAACTGAACCCACCTACCAGATTGAAATGTTATGTCATATTTTTATCATATGTTTGGACGATCCAGTTGGGGGTCCAGACTAAACGGATATGGCGAGCGAAGCGAGCCTGACGGCTAGTAATATAACATTCCAAGGAATAGCTCTGATTGAAGTAGTAGTACCAAATAAATTTTTACCAATCAATGTTATGTCTTATTTTTATCATATGTTTGGACGATCCAGTCGGGGGTCCAGACTAAAAGTCTGGCTGAACGGATATGGCGAGCGAAGCGAGCCTGACGGCTAGTAATTTAATATCCTCAGGAATCTCTGAATGAAGTAGCAGTACCCCATCAATTTTTCCGCGATAAATCATGACCTCCTAAATAGGTATTCAGGAGGTACTGGATGAATTGGTATTAGGAGGTCCTGGATAGTTCCAATCATCAACTTGGTGCCAACCTAACAAAGTCAACTCAACTTGCCAACCTGACAAAATTTTTAATTCAGTTACCAGAACAACTGTTCCGAAGAGGTACTCTCACTAGATTATAGTTCTATATTAACATGGTATGGACATTTCAATTATAATCTTAAGATATTGGAAAAAAAGAATATACATGCTAAAAGACGAACTTTAAACCCTTAAAAACCACCCTTAGAGTTTGAATATCACCAAAAGATTTCTTAGTGCGCCTCTAAGGGCCAACTGAACTACCTACCAATTTGAACGTTTTTGGTCCGGTAGATTTTAAGTACTGCGAGTGAGTGAGTCAGTCAGTCAGTGAGTGAGTGCCATTTCGCTTTTATATATATAGATAAGTAGCCAATTGATTAGAAAAAACTTGATATTAGTAGACTATGTTAGTTTTTCAAATTGAAATTGTTTAAAATAGCTCAAAATTAAAAGTATTTTTCCAAAATTTCACGGTCAAAAATCCTCCTCTGTGATGGGGAGTATTCCATATCCCCAAACCCCCCGCCAACCCAAAAGAGTTCGCCAATGTTATAATCCGCACCCAATTTTTTTCCTGGATAGTCCATTGGTAGCAAGCATTCAAAAGGAACACCAGTGTTCAATGTTCAGTTGGGCTCAGGTCAAAAACTCATAGATAATGATTATTATCTATAACGATTATCATAGTTTACTTTTATTCATAGTTTACTATTACTGTTATAATAGTTTACTTTTTCGTGTTTTTCTATGATTTTTGAAGAAAAATGTTTACGAGCTAGTAAGAAACGCAAGCAACTGCATGGCTCTGCAACTGCAGCCACACTGAACGCGACAACGCTTGCAAAGTTTCCCCAACCTGTGCGCAACATCAAAACTTGCTCTTGCGCAGGTATGGACTTGGCCTCTCGTTTCTGACCATCGCAACACGAACGCAAAACAGTCTGCAGTCATATTCCTGTTGGATGGAGCGAGGTATTGATCAGTGTATTCACTTCGAATCGAGGGGACTTCGAAAATGTCGGAAGCGCCATCAGTGGATTTTTCTCGAATTGAATTCATCAATGATAAAGCCTTATTCACACCAAGCTCCGTTACTCTGCACAATAACAGAGTCACGGATATCTGAGGGCAGACAGATCCACAGAGTTTATGTTCACACCAAAACATTTGTGGACTGACAGTGAGTGGACAGACAGAAAATCATTTTTGCTTTGTCCAAAATAAGTTCCAAATACAAATATTCAGTATTATTTCTGTACAAATAGGACCCATTCGGGACCTGTATAAATAGGAAGCCATCATCAAACATGGTCAAGTCCACCTGACATGTTTTTCCAGGAGAGCCCAAAATCTGCATCTCATGAAATATATGAGGTCATGAAGTGATTTTTTTCTATAACAACTACATTCACTATAAAATTGAATTTCCATCTCCGAATCAATATTGAATGTACTACAAGCTCACCATTTGCAAAAAAAAGACTTGTTCATCTCTGAAATCCAGGCATGGGCTTTATCCATTTCCGAAACTGAAAAATAGCTCAGTTTCAAAAGTGGATGATACTGTTCAGTGTAAAAAGACTAAGACAATCTGTTATAATATTCCAATATCGGGGCACCGAGCTTCGCTACGCAGTTCAAAAGCATAGAAGCATAAAAGCATAGTTTATATTTATTCATTGATAAACAGGACACAATTCGTTTGAATGATTGGAGAATGACCAACAGGCACAGCCAAAACTGTTTCTTACCCGAATTTCGATTTATATACTATAAATAGCTCAAAACTTAGGTTATGTTCAATACAATTGAATTCAGGTCCAATTTTCAGTCCAAATATTTGGAAACAGAAAAGTTCGAGTTTGGATTATTCACAAACCAAATTGAAAAACAATAAACACTCACTAATAACTTACGATGGGAAAGCTAACCATTCCAAGGTCATTTTCATGCTGGAGGAGGCTCGAGAAGATCAAAAGAGGATGAGAATCCTGATAGAAGAACAGTTCAACAAATCTTTCGAGTTTGCTCATAATAAAATTGAGGACAAGAATAAATTTATGTGGAACAATCGAGTAAACTTGCTGAGTATTTGAAGGTTATTGAAGAAAAGGTCAAGGATTTTGATGATATGGTTTATCATTCGAACAGTATACGCAAATGAACACTGTTGAAATGTTTGGTGTTCCTGAAACGACCAAGGAAGACACATATGAAGTTGCGAGAAATGTGTGTACTGCTCTAGATTTAGATATAATACGAGAGAACATTGATGACTGTCATAGCCTGAAAAAGATACAATGTATTAATCGTCCGGCTGGTATCATAGTGGAATTTGTTGGAGAGAGGATAAAATGAACTTAAATCACAAGAGAAGAGTGAGAAGAAATTTTTCTACACGTCACTTGGATCTCAAGGTTCCAGAACAGCCAGTTTATATAAATGAATGTTTGAGTCCAGGTAACAAGAAGCTTTACACAGCGACACGACAGGGAAGAAGGATAAAGGATACGAATATCTCTGGGTGCAGAATGGTCACATCCTTATGAGGAAGAGCAGGGATCACAGGTGAGAAGAATAACATCCATCTATGGACACTCTAAATCCCCTTTGAAACCGACTTATCAACATAAGAACTGATAAAAGTTTTATCTCTTGTTTCATTACTTTTTGTTTCCTGGTATGTTTCCACATTCCTTGCCCTATTACCATAGGTAAAAAAAGTATTGCATTCCGAAAAAAATTAAGGTACCCCAATTTATAAATTCTATACGTTTCAAGGTCCACTTAGTCCAAAAAAGTGGTTTTTGGGTATTGGTCTGTAAATGTGTGTGTGTGTGTGTGTGTGTGTGTGTGTGTGTGTGTGTGTGTGTGTGTGTGTGTGTGTGTGTGTGTGTGTGTGTGTGTGTGTGTATATATATGGTTTGTAAGGTATATTGATTTGTGTGAATGTCAGTGGCGGCTCGTGTTAACTGTTAAGGTTGTACGATTGCACAACCCCTCTTCATTTTGATGATAATGGATTATTTTTCAGGATTAAATAAAGTGACTGAATTTATGAGTGAGCTATATTATTATCTCAGTTACTGATATAAGCTTCACAATTTCCTCATTATCATATAATAAGAGCAGCAAACTGTAGAACGTGAACACAGTTCACGCGAAATCAGACGCTGTGGTGAAACTGAATATAGTAAGGTCCACGTTATAATGACAGTATTTCAGTTCTTGTCGGGCAGCCGATGAAGTCAGATCCTTTGTTATCGCTCCGTCGAATAGTGCTGTAACAAGTTAAAGCCGGCCGCCTGGCATTACGCTAAACATAAACTGGCCTAACTGAATTTTTTTTTATTTCTATTCTGACTAAATTCTTAATTAGTTTTCCCGTGAAGGTGGTGCTTCCCTATCATTTATTTAAAACATGACAGGCGAGTGTCACACGTGCAAAAATACCGTCTCCAACCCAGTAAAGTGCCCGAATTGTGCTACATCATTTCATCAGAACTGCATCATTGTGAATAAGAAGAGCAAAACGTGGAAGTGCGAAAAGTGTTCGAAAGACATTTCTACATCAATCTCAGACAAACGGGACGTAGAAAACAACAATTCAATATTAAACGCCATCAACGAATTTAGAATTGAAAACAAACAAAATTGGGACTCCAACAACAAAAGATGGGACATAAATGAAGGTAAACTAGAAGAATTACAGGAAGACATTAAGGCTACAAATCTAGAAATATCACTCATAAAAGAACAGTTCACGGAAGTTTCAAACAAGTGCGATAATGCGTGTGCAGCTGTTGAAAAATTTCGCCAAGAAAACACTCTATTAAAAGGTGAGCTAGCGCAAGTGAAAAACGATTTGGTAGACTTACAGCAACATACGAGGAAGAACAATATCCTAGTGACAGGTATACCCGTAACATATAGGAAGGATATGTTACTGTGCTGGATGCAGTCGCGAGAACGATCGATGTGAATTTCAATTATTGCAGTGACATTTCGGCAGTGCACAGACTCCACAATCGAAAAGACGACAACAGGCCACCTCCGATAGTGATTAATTTTACATCTCGCATAGTAAAATCTAACTGGTTGGCCGCGAGACGTCTCAAAGGCTCTCTCACTGCTAGTGAACTCAATGTAAATTTTTCGAATACTCCTGTGTATCTGAATGAGCATCTTACTACTTTGACAAGATCTATATTCAATTCATCCAGACAACTAGTCAAAGACAAAAACTTCACTCAGTTTGGACCGCGGATTGCAAAGTGATGGCCAAAACAGCCGCCGGCCAACGTCCATTCCGTGTCCGGGATATGGAGCATATCGCAGAGTTGAGACAAAAACGCATCGAAACATCTTCCTACGCTAACGCTGCCGCTTCGGAGGTTCCTAGAAACAAGACCACCACACATCAGGAAGCCGACCAACAAAGCCCTAAATAACCGACCGGAAATACGTGTTTTTAGAAAACAATATAAGACGATCAGCTGTTAATACATATGTGAACAAGATAATACATATTATTGTCCCATCTTTCACAAATAAATAATTCGTCTTATTATGGCCACACTCAAGCGAGAGACAAGCGTGTAACTAGGTAATGCCGCACTACAACTACTGTAAGTAAGAATATGAAAAGCTTTTTTTTTTTTTTTCTTTTAATTTCATGTAAATAATCTATAGAATCTACCCCGGGGAGTTGCTAGTCTCCTACGGGGCGCCTCCCCAGGTGGCGGATAGGGGAATGCTCACCAGATATGGTGGGTACCTAGGAAATAAAATACCAGGGGCGGACCAAAACTAGCACATGTAGCGTCTGTCTCAGATTGAGCGGCTACAACCGAATGATTGTCGGTATAAGCAATCCATTTCTTGCAGTCCAACAGCTTCGGGTGGAAGAGATTGGAAGAAACAGGGCACCCTTTTGTCCATAGAGTAGGAAATTGCTCTTGAAGGCGGATGAATCATATTTGATCAACGGCATAAGGATACAGAAGGCAACGGGAAACCACTGTATTAAAGATCCATTTGGGTATCGTTTGTAAAAATCATCATGGCGGTGTTCAAAACTAAATATTCCGGAGTAAATAGTTCCCCATTCGGATCTCCGGGGGGAACAGTGATGAACAAGACTGTGAAAATAAACAAGTTGAAAATTGGCACATGGAATGTGAGATCCATGTATGAATCTGGAAAGATGCATAACGTTGTACATGAAATGCAAAGACTGAAGCTTAACATCCTAGGAATTAGTGAAACAAGATGGCCCGGTCATGGTCAAGTCGCAATAGATGATGGAGGGATGCTGTACTTCTCTGGAGGTGAAGATAATGATCACAGATATGGTGTCGCAATTGCTGTAACAAGAGATATTAGGGCATGCGTCACAAATTTTATTCCCATATCAGACCGTGTAATGCTCCTACAACTGCAAACCAACACCAGGAAACTAAATATAATACAAATTTATGCTCCTACTGCAGATAAGCCTGATGAAGATATTGAATGCTTCTATGAACTGATCAAGCAGACGCTAGAATCACTAAAGTCAAGGGATATTACAATGATTCTTGGAGACTTCAATGCAAAGGTTGGCAAGGGAGCATGTGACAAATACATTGGTGAATACGGATTAGGGATAAGAAATGGAAGAGGTGATAGATTGCTGCAATTTTGTCAAGAGGAAGACATGATAGTAACTAATACCTTCTATGAGCTTCCAAAGCGACGACTCTACACATGGAGATCTCCGCGAGACAGTGATCAGCATCCAATAAGGAATCAAATAGACTACATCTTGATCAGCACAAGATACAAAAACTGCATCAAGTCGGCTAAGACTTACCCAAGCGCTGATATCTCCTCAGACCACAATCCGTTGGTGGCTCAAATGCATATTAAACTTAAGAGAACGCAAAAAAAGAGAGAGATTTGGATGGATGTAGAGCAATTAAAGAACCAGGACATACGGAATGAATTGCAAACAAGAATAAATGTGAATCTAAGAACACTTGAAGGCAGGGAAGATTACCAAAACTGCAGAAACATAGATGAAAAATGGTGCACCATCAAATCAGCTCTGTTGGAACCCTCAATAGACATTCTAAAAAGCAAAAAATCCATAGGAAAGAAAAAATGGATAACTAACGAAATTCTTGACCTCATGGATCAGAGAAGAAGCTTTAAAGGCAAGAATGTGGAACAGTATAAAGACACACAACGAATACTCCGTGCAAAGATTAGAGAAGCAAAGGAAGAGTATTACAAACAAAAGTGTGAGGAAATTGAGGAGTTACAAGCAAAGCACGATAGTTTCAACATACACAAAAAAGTTAAGGAACTCACTGGTACTGGTAAACAGAAGCAACTCAATATATTATATGATAACAAGGGGAAAATAGTGGCAGAAATAGAACAAAAGCTAGAAATATGGAAAAGCTACGTTGCACAACTCTTCAAAGACGAGAGAAAACAAATTGATCTTGAAAATATGGAAGGAGAGTTGGGCCCTGACATAATTAAAGATGAAGTGGTATATGCAATTAACACAATGAAACCCAGAAAGGCATCAGGTCCCGACCAACTGCCAGTAGAAATCCTTAAATTGATAGAGGAGGATCAGATTCATATCCTGTTAGAACTAATGAACGAAGTATATAGGACAGGAAGGATACCAAAAGAATGGTTGTTATCAACTTTTGTAGCCCTTCCAAAAAAGAAGAGTGCCAAGCATTGCAATGACTACCGAACCATAAGCCTTATGTGTCACATATTAAAAATCATGTTGAAGGTTATCCATAATAGAATATACAAGAAATTGGATGAATGCATCAGCAATACGCAGTTTGGATTCCGTAAAGGACTAGGAACAAGGGAAGCTCTGTTTGCACTCAATGTCTTATCACAAAGATGTCTGGATATGAATCAAGACCTACACGTATGCTTCATAGACTACCACAAAGCTTTTGATAGAGTTAGGCATGACCAACTCATGGAAACCCTAATAAAGAGGAGAATAGACCACAGAGACATAAGAATTATTTCCAACCTCTACTATAGTCAAAAAGCAGCAGTACGAGTAGAGAATGTAACATCGGAAGAAATTGAAATACAGAGAGGGGTTCGTCAAGGATGTATACTGTCACCAATCCTCTTCAATCTCTACTCTGAAGATATAGTAGATAAAGCACTTGTTGATCAAGACATAGGCATTAAAATCAATGGTACGGCAATAAATAATCTGCGATATGCTGACGATACAGTTATTTTAGCTGGAACACATGAAGAACTACAGACACTACTTGATAGAATTGTCGCAGTAAGTAAAGAATATGGGCTGTCACTGAACATAAACAAAACAAAGTACATGCTAATCACAAAAGCAACGCAAGACAATCCTATGGTATATGTAGAAAACCAACCTATTGAGAGAGTAAGAGAATATAAATACCTAGGAACAACCCTCAATGCAAACAATGACAGTACCCAAGAAATACGAATCAGAGTCGAACAGGCCAGAAGTGTATTTACAAGAATGAAGAAGCTTTTCTGTTGCCGAGATCTAAACCTTGATTTGAAGATAAGAATGATGAGGTGCTATGTGTTATCTGTTTTGTACTACGGCATGGAAGCCTGGACGCTGAAGGAGATTGATGTGAGGAGATTGGAGGCATTTGAGCTATGGATGTATCGAAGAATACTACGGATTTCATGGGTGGAGAGAGTGACCAATGTAGAAGTGATGAGACGCATACGCAAGGAAAAAGAAGTAATTATGACAATTAAGAGAAGAAAACTGCTATACATGGGACATGTTATGAGAGGAGAAAAATATCAATTGCTTCAAGTTATTATGCAGGGGAAAGTCCAAGGAAAGAGATCCGTAGGAAGGAGACGAAACTCATGGCTGAAGAACCTTCGGGATTGGTTTGGATGCAGCAATAATGACCTATTTCGATCTGCGGTCTCAAAAGTAAAAATCGCCTTGATGATTGCCAACCTTCGAAACGGAGACGGCACCTAAAGAAGAAGAATCTATAGAATCTCACAGAAACTCACAGAGTATATCACACAGAGTGTTATTTTATTTTATCAAAATATATATTTAGTTACAGAATCTCACAGAGTAATATCACACAGAGTGTTATTTTATTTTATCAAAATATATATTTAGTTACTTAGAGAAGTACTAATTTTACATTTATTCATTTAATTTGAAATAGAGGAATTTATATGTTTTTCAATAAGTTTATTTGCATGTTGTTAGAAAGTTTGCATAACAACTCGCAAGAGAGATTGAAAATATCAATTTCGATAACCTAAATAAAATAGAGACAGAAATAAATGTATATAATATTCAATTAAAATTAGTTTATTCTCATGTTGTCAGAAAGAAAGCGCAACTACTTGAAAGAAAGATTGGATATTTCAATTTCCATAGCCTGACTAATAATAGAGACTCAACAGGAAATATTTCCATATACCTACTTAATTCATTTTCAATCATCCACTTGGTTTAATATATTTTTATGATCAAATATGTATTGGTTTTCCGAGTATTCCACAAAACCTAGATAGTGTTTCTGAAGCGATTGAATCAATTCCTGTTCTGAACTGATTCCCTAGACTGTAGAATAGAACTAAGACGAATGGTGTTTTGCTCGGTAGTCTTATCACCATTCATAACACTATCTATATGAAGAAGGATGGAACGGCATACAAGCCTAGTGAATCGACTCTTATATTAAATGCCATTATATTGATGAGGTCAATCGTCTTTTATCATTAATAAGCCATGATAAGATTACATTACAAAACTTCCACCTCAAACTGATTCTTCCACTATTCTTGAGAATGAGAGATACATCATACAGCCTGCTCTTCATTAACTTATTTACTGATAACTTACCTTCTGGGACACATCACAGTAGACTATTATATCATTATCATCAATTCGATAGACCAAAGTAGCGTAATACATGCAATAATCTCATTGGCACGTCATTTCGTTGGTAAATTATTAACTACACTGAATAAACCCTTTCAATCAAGTTTTCTTCCGTACCGTATATAATTGCAGTTTTCAATAAGTTAGTTTCCAAATTTTTTCCACAATAAAATTGAAAGGAAAAGTGATTAGCTGATTAGGTAGGCTACAGTAGTAAAAATAATCTTGCTCTACAGAGTATCGCTATTAATTCATTTGGCCCATATCTATTATAGTTTAAGGGATTAAACTGTCAAACCAGCAAGATTGTAAATCCGCTATGATTCCCAGATTTAATTGATGACTCTTCTACTAACGATATATTATTCTTACATTAACGATATCTGCAATATGACATTATATTAATGATAGTTGACTAATAGAAGCGTTAGTCGAATGACAATTATTAGACTTAGTCTATTTATTATAGACTGATTTTCATTATTCAATCAAACTAATAAAATTTTCTTACTCCCGCCAACCTAAGTTTTTTAGATGCAATTATTTCATATTTTATTAGAAGAAAAATATTTATTTTTTATTTTTTTCAAATTATTATTTAATAAAACGCATTTTATTCCAATATATAATTATTACTAACGGTCTTTAAAATAATATTTATTTATTTCATTCATTTTATTTATATCTATTACGCTCCTTTTTAACATTCAACAATAGCCGCCTCTGGGCTAGTCTGTATTTATGAGTCGAAGAGTAGATTAATGATGAGTGATTGACTAGCTATAAATGGGCTATTACTTTACTACTACTAGGCTTAATAATAATGTATAAATACTTATTGAGTCTCTATGCTTATAATTATATTATTGATTCTGTATTGATAGAGGTGTGTATGTATAGTTATTACGATTGTGTTTAATGTCATATCTAAAGTTTTCTTCAACAAAATAGCATGTCTTGTCTCTCGTATAGATTCTGAGTGCACCAGGCGGCTCGGCTTGCTTCTTATGTATTAAGAGATAAGAGTAATGAGCGATTTTATGGCGCCAATTGATGCGTCTCCAATTGAATGCACGGAGTATGCAGATATTAATGATTTTTCTTTAAATTATCCTACATTTAGTTTTTCTGAAAACAGAGACTATGCCGGTTTCTCAGTGATCCACCAAAACATAAGAAGTTATAGAAGAAATATAGATGAGTTTACAATTATTCAAACATCGTTTTAGTTGCATAATATTGACTGAGGCATGGCTAAATGACGAGAGTGACCTCTTGGAAATCCCGGGGTATACGCTCCTCAGGTCGTATAATAGCCTCAACCAGTGCGATGGTGTGGTCGTATACATCGACTGTGATCTCTCAGTAACTTGCAGAGAGCTTCAGCTGGGCGGTCTGGCCACCTGTCTATCGATAAACTTTGACTGGAAGGGAACACTCTGTGAAGTCCTTGCGGTGTATCGAAGTCCCAACTCCAGCTTACCTCTTTTCTTGAATGCTCTAGATAATTATCTCAAAGAATCAAGGAATGGGGTAATGCAAATACTTGCTGGAGATCTAAACTGCAATATCATGAACGTTGTCCCAGGTTCCATAGAGGAAAAATTCATTGACGTGATGAATGAAGCAGGACTAACAGCATGCATAGACAAGGTGACAAGGCCGGCCAGCAACACTTGCATAGACCATTTTTTTGTTAAATTGCCACTATCATTTAATGCCTCAGCTGCTATTCTCCAAACTGCTGTGTCCGACCATTATGCCATATGTTTGAGTATTCTATCAAATAAGGATGTAAAAACCACAAATAAAGATCAGTATTTCTCAAAGGTAGATTGAACAGGAATTCAAAATGCTCTCTCATTACAGAATTGGGACTCCATCTGTGATGAATCTGATGTGAGTGTTGCAACACTCCTTTTTATAGAAACTCTTCAGAATATAATAAAATTAAATACTAGAAGAATTCATGTAAATGCAAGAAATAATAAGTTGAAGCCTTGGATTAGCATAGGCTTAATCCAATCAATCAGGCATAGGGACAAATTGGAAAAGAGATTGAACAAACAACCTTTCAATGCTAACTTGAAAAATGAATTCTTACAATACCGAAATAGATTACACTCCCTGATCAAACAAGCTAAATTCAATTATTATAAAAACAAATTAGACGAAGTCTCAAACAATCCCAAGAAGTTTTGGTCAACTGTAAATGAAGTTTCTGGTAGACCTAATTAAAAGCTAGCATTTCCGGTCGATGTTTCCGCGCAGGATGGGCGGACTCAACAGAATGCTACCGATGTTAGCATCAATTTCAATAAGTTTTTCGCCTCAGTGGGGAAGAGTTTGGCCGACTCGCTAACTCCTATGGGTGAGCCAGAAATAAACGATTCCGATCATGCTGTCGAGTCCCTATTTGAATTCCAGCCTGTTACACAAGATGAGCTTAAGAAAGTGATTGATAGCATGAGAGGTAATAGCGCCCCAGGCCACGATAGTATACCTGCTAGGGTAATCAAAGAAAATCTTCACATCCTCCTACACCCTATTCAACATTTAGTAAACTTAAGCTTCCAGGCAAGTGAATTTCCAGACATTCTGAAAATTTCAAAAGTAATTCCAATTTATAAATCAGGCACAAAAAAATATTACACCAATTATCGTCCAATTTCACTATTGTCTATAATTTCAAAAATCCTTGAAAGATGCGTAAAGATACAATTAATGCAGTACTTGAACAGACATAACCTTCTATCCACCTCACAATACGGTTTTCAGAAATCAAAAAATTCTTCTGATGTATTATTTGATTTATCTAAATGTATTGCAGATAATATAAAAACGAGGAACAAAGTAATTATTATCTATCTTGACCTAGCAAAAGCATTTGATTCAGTTGACAGGGAGAAGCTCTTGACAAAACTGGAGATGATGGGTATCAAACAACCAGCTTTACAGTGGTTCAGGAGCTACCTGAAAGACAGAGTTCAATATGTTCAGATCAATGATAGTTTGAGTGGCCTGGAGCAAGTTGATTACGGGGTTGTGCAGGGGAGTACTCTTGGGCCTATTCTCTTCCTGATATATGTTAATAATCTATCACTGCTGAGCATCAAAAGTAAACTTTTTTCATTTGCTGATGATACGGCTGTGGTCTCAACTGGTAAATTATGGGACGACGCATACAGGAACGCTACAGCTGACTTGTCTAGAATTAAGGCCTGGTTTGACCACAACTCTTTGACTGTCAATATCAGCAAGACCAAGTACATGCCTATAGTAACCCATAATCAGCAAGATCCAGGACACAAAGACCTGAAACTCCACTCATGTGGGGACTCCACTTCAACTTCCTGCAACTGTGAAAACTTAGAAAGAGTTAATCAATATAAGTACCTTGGGATAACAATTGATAACACCTTAAGTTGGAGTCCGCACATCCAGTTGGTGAAGCAGCAACTTAGAAGGCTACTGTATGCTTTTTCCCAGTTGAGTCAAGTTTTGACTAAGAAGCAGTGTAAGACAGTCTATTACGCATACGTCCAGTCTATCATACAGTATGGCATACTGGTTTGGGGAGGCCTTCCTGCTACCCTCCTTGCACCGCTTGCGGTGTCGCAGAGACAAATTATCAAAACTGTTTTAAATAAGGAATGCTGATATCCAACAGCACAACTTTTTACAGAATTTACAGTTTTAAATGTAAGGCAATTGTACATCAAATCTTCATTGATCTACCTAAAAACTAATAAACTTAACATTTTATCAGATATTTTACATATACCTATCCTACACGGTAGGCTATAGAGCTAACTTCGGTTTTGCGACACCGCAGGTGGTTCATGGAATGGAGCTGAGGACACCTTTTTATTTGGCTCAAATGGTCTATCGTAATTTGCCCGCTGAGATAAGAACTGATATGGATGAATGCAGTGTGGCTGCATTCAAGCGTAAGGTGGAGGGGTGGCTATACCGCCTGGGCTGGGAGTCGTCAGAAAGCCTGCTTCAGTCTGTTTATTGGCACAAAGATCATCTCTATTAATTTGATAGCTTTTCTTATACATATAGATTTTTTTTTCATTT